>NC_086324.1:51445067-51745067 GCF_036172605.1 Pelobates fuscus
TCCTCTTCAACCTATTGTTCCTGTAAGTTTATTTGTAATTGTCCGATTTATATTTAAATCCCCCTCTCATAATATTGTAAAGCGCTACGGAATCTGTTGGCGCTATATAAATGGCAATAATAAATAATAAATACATTATTGTTGACATGTGTTTTTCTGGATTTTTTTATTTTTTGTTATTCTGTCTCTCACTGTTAAAGTACACTAACATTAAAATTATAGACTGATCATTTCTTTGTCAGTGGACAAACATTCAAAATCAGCAGGGGATCAAACACTTTTTCCCCTCACTGTATACCCATACGCATCATATACATATAGTAGGCAGGACTCCCATAAGGATAAAGCTGAAGGTTATATATGCATAGGAACCAACGACAACTGGGGAGGGAAATAAGCTTTTCATGATAAATATGTGCCCCCTATGGAACATACAATTGAGGATGTGATTAGCGAAATTGGACATAGACTTAAATGACTAACCTGATCTCACCTTTTAAAGAATATATATATTATTTAATATATATGTGACCGTTTTAACATCTAGATGGCAAACAAATATAGATCTATATAAAGATGCTTAAAATATATGTAGCTTTTCCCATATGTCTTAATCAGTAAAACATCATTTGACAGCAACACCATCATGGCTGGGGCTCCTGGGAGGGGGGTCTTACCCCTTTCATACCCCCACTAGATTTTCTGGGGAGTGTTCATCTTCCCACACTCATGGTAGTAGTAGTAAAAATGGTGTGCAGTAACAAAATAAGAGCTACAGATTTGTGACTGCAAAGTAGTTCATCATGCAAAGATAAAAAGGAACCATAGTTCATATCACAGCAATGCTCTTATCTATGTACTCCTAAAAAATGTTTAGACAAATGTTGGTCATTCTGACTATGCTTAAAGAATTCAGAAATAAAATATGCAAAAACAAGCCAGGACATTTTAAAAAGAAAATGTTTATCTCCCAGAGTCGTCATAACAGGAATAGATCCCATGGGTCGAATTGTGTTTGCTGCTCATGGCTATAAACTTATAAATCAACTTAAGTGGAGCTATGTAAAATCTTGTATATACCCTTTCAAGCAATTTGTGTACCTCTTCATCTGGAACAATTGGCTAAAATACCCAACATAAATCATGTATATGAGTAAATATGTATACAGGAAAGTGGGTGCACAATCACAACAGTGGGACTGTTTCTTTGGTTAAATTATAAGTATTTACCAAACCAAATTTCTAACAATATAGAAAAAAAATACCTTTCCTCCAACCCCCCATCTAATCCTGATTTGCTTTAATATCCTGCCATAAGAAGTACATTTATACGATGTAAACCAAAGATGTAAAACCTTATATATTTTTTTTATTTATTATGCTCCCTATCACAGTATCTTTCCTGAATGGTAAATAACAGGCCATGAATACAATGAATTGACACAAGATCGGCTATGATTGATGCTAAGGCAGCCCGTTTAACATAGGCTGTGAATTTGCTGTTTTGTAGTTTAATGACAGGGATTAGCTGACTCAGCAGGTCGGTGTCAGATGAAAAACATTAACATAAACAGAATGCAAATGTTCAAAACAGAAATGTCAGAATCTGCTGAGATAGAGGGAAACTTGATACAAAAAAAGGACAAATATCGGTGATGAAAAATCTACCAGGAGCACAGGGCACTGATTACTGTGGACTGGCTGTGAAAAAAAAAAAAAGAAAAGACAAAAATTCTCTGATCTTCCAAGTCCAAAGGTATGCCCTTCATCTAACTGTATCAAAAGATTACTTAAAACTTTATTGTGGGTGTGTAAACAAGCTACTATGGAGCCATAATTATAAAGCTAAGCTAATTTATCTGAATTAAAAACAAAAAAACATGGTAATATGACACTGGACAGCAGATGGTCACACACCGACCGGTGTCAGATGGTATGTGGCTGTAGTGAGTACAGTTATTAATCTCACTTCATTCTTCAAATGGGTTAGGTTATGGCAATGATGGTTTAACTTTCATGGCCAACCGTCGCAGATCATACTGCTCCCATAATGCTCGATTACCTTGCATAACACATACCGTACACATACATAAATACCTGCATTTAACAGAACTACAGAGTTTTTTTTAAAATCAACAAAACAAACATCATTGTTTTGTGGTCAATATAAGTTACTTTAAAAGCATCAATTTGCCCGAGGCTCCTCAATGTTATGTGTGACACAGAGATGGCCTTTAAGCTGCATGTCTAATTGGGGTTAAGCTCTTAATGTTCCTGCTTATTGGTCTAACCCAATAATTTGCAGAGTCCTGCTTACTACACCGTGATGTACAAACATGGTGGATTCAATGTTCTCACATCAATGCTGTTAGCTCCATTAAAATAAATCAATATCACATTTTTATACGTAAACACAGCTTCAAGTAGTTTAGTGTAATTTTCCTGTTTTATATACATGTTCATGTGTATGACGATGTATGTTTCACTGGTTAAATTGTACAGTAAAATGTCCCATATGGGGATGGTTAGAATTTATAACTCCAAAGGATCTTTAATACGTCTCAGCTGAAGTTTACATTATACTATAGTATTATAAACAGTTTTTGAGGCTTTTTAGAATATGTATATAAATATTTAATTACGAGTAATACTGCTCATATTTAGTTATTTTACTATGAAGTTTCATTCCTGGCTATTTTACGTTTTTTTTTTTTTTGTTTTTTTTTTGTAGTGTACTTGGTTCCTCTACACGGAGAACATATTCTTGTCAATTTAGGATGGAAAGTCTATTAAAGACTATGGACAACTTTATAAATTATGCTACAAAAGTCTTTGCCTCCCTAGATCTGAATTCCATTTACAAAGCAGGGGTAGGCAACCTTGGGCACTCCAGATGGTGTGGTCTATATCTTCCATAGCGCTCTTACAGTCAAAATGCAGGCAAAGCATCAGATTTTACATAATACATAGTGCTCTTACAGCCATAATGCTGGCAAAGCATCAGGGGAGATGTAGTCTGTAACATTTTGAGTGCCGAAGGTTGCCTACTCTTGTTCCATGGCCTTGCAAGCTGGGACATTCATGGCAGCTGAACTCCTCACAATAGACATAAGCAAATTTGTTGTGGGAGTTTCAGGAGTTACTTTAGACCTAGCTCATCACACGTACTACCACACACAATAAGGTATAAAAAAACATAATGTCAAGTTATGATACTATACAGAAACCACTTCACTTTAAATACTTCTTTACTGTGCCAGTGACAAATTGTCACAAGTAGATGAGATACAATAAGCCAGATTTGGCATAAACATAGCCAAAATTTGGTTTGCTAGTCTGGATGTTCTAAGCTGTTGCAGAAAAAAATGCAATATTATTGCAAATAAAAAGCTCAAAAATACATTGTTATCGAAGACAAAAACCCTACATAAACCTATAGAATTTACAGGTTTGTTTGAGATTCAAAGCCAAAAAAAAAAAAAAAATGCATACTGGGATATTTTCAAGAAATGTTTATACAGACAAACAGCCATTTATACCTTAAAAGCAGCCCCTCCATGAATGATGGATTTGATGAAGATTCCCAAGTCGGTGTTGGTGTCTCTGGACTTGTTTCCTTTCAGACTTACTCCTAGACCGGCCGAGCCAGAATCGTTTAGAGGGATCTCAAATGTCATCTGTGCTGTGTTGTCTGGAGGGAAAATATGGTAGTCTGTTTCTCCTTTCTGTAAAGAAAACAGATGAATACATTAAGATAGAAGTCTATCAGAAGAGCTAGCATGGTTTACATTAAACATAGAAAATAAAGCACTTTCAAAACCACATGGCATTCTTCTTCATGGATAAAGGTGTTTGTTTTTGGTCTACTAGCTGACCTTTATAATGGCCGTCACAGAGAGATAACCTTAGAACCTGAAACTATTAAATGCAACCGATGAAATAAAAAAACGGCAGAACACAGTATGAGTCTGAATAGACCATTAGGTCTGCAGCCAGCAGGGTTTGCGTTGTGACATAAAGTACCAGGATACACCTGTATGTGTGGGATAAAGATAATTACTAATGGACAACAAAAATTCAAACTGAAAGACAGGTGTTCGCTTTGAGTGACCGTTTACAAAGTGTGGCAACGCATCAAGGGACACCGCAGCAGCACCAGACTTCTATGCCTCTCCTGAAACGGTCATCAAAAAGCCCTCAATGAACAGTATCCTTGCAACCTACTTTTCTACCCTACCCTTACCTTTTGTATCACATTACCCCACTTCCCCTCGCATTTAAGCTTATTGAGCAGGGCCCTCAATCCCTCTGTTCCCGTGTATCCAACTCAGCCGGTTACAAATGCGTGTCTATTAGTCCACCCATTGTACAGCGCTATGGAATTTGTTGCCGCTTTATAAATAATAATGATAATAATAATAATATTACTGAGTCACTTGAGAGCTGCTCAAAATCTTGACAAATAGTTATTCCGATAAGTATAACTTGTTTATAACTTGTGTATGACTTTTATGGGATTTTACTTTTGGAGCAAAACTATATTTTTTTTACAATTCTTTAAATCTATTTAAATCAAGGCTCAAATACCATCATTTTATGATAGTGTACACATTGTAAGTTTTTGAATAAAATTATAGACACTGCTGGTGCATTATATATAAAGAACAGAATGGTTCTGGAGGAATATACAAATATTTTTGCTAATTGAATTAGTGTCTATGGGGATTGCTTCCTATTCACCAATTGTCTCTTTACAAAATCCTTTATAAATATTTCCCATTTTTGCGTGAGGTTCAGAGAATTGTCCTGGAACATTTCCTCTAAAAGAATGTTTTAAAATGATCGTACTTTTCAGTATGGCACCATTTCTTCTTCTGTGCGACAAATCTTTGCAATATACATCTGTACATCCAAATGGAGTCTAATACAATGTATGTTCAGATGCAAACTTCATTGAAGATCTCTGTTTGTTAGTTCGCTTTTTAAAAATAAATAAATGGACACATTCTGCACACTGCATTTTTTGTAGACTAGCGAAACAGCACTGCTTATTTTAGGAATCTGAAATGTAGTTTTTCTAGGCTTTAACACTAAGTAAGCAGCACTCAAGATATCACACACACCATTTGTTTTACAGTTTTGCTAGCAATTTCGTTTACTATCCATAAAAACAGACAGTGTTTTGTCTACTCTTTTTTTCTTTTTAATAATTTGTGTTTCAGCAGTCTGTGGTAGTGCAGTGTTGGCTCACCTTGGCACATGAGAAGTTTGTGGCAGAGCCTCATGGAAACAAGTGACGTGTTTAGGCAAGCCATCACTAGACTAGGGTTACAATGTGTGTTTTCAGCAATGTCCATTTTAACATAATATTGCACTATTAATAAGATGATTAACATGACAGAGCAAATATCAGCATTTTCTTGCCATTCGTTGCTTCCGATTACTCCGAACAGAAGTTGCATGCTGCATTTATCTGGTACCTCTGTAATATTGAATGTGAAGACTACACTGATGTTTTAAACATACGGAGTGAAAAGGGAATTCGCAATTCTCCAACGCTAGGAAATGCATCAACCAGAGAGCAGAACACCAGAGACAATCAAAGATCACTAATGTGATGAGATTGAAGCAAATCCATAGAGGGATTTAGGTAACAGGATTATACACAAAACTAAATATTATACATCCAATAATGTCTGAAATGTGATTACACCGGACAGCAATTAAAAATGAAAGAAAATAAAACAAAAGTAGAGAAAAAGTGTTGTACAGCAGTGATTCAATTAAAGTGAATCTACTCAAGATCCATTGCCACATCTTGTACCATGTGTCATATTCTAACTCAGCGGGAAGTGCAACATGATGATTTATGTTTCAAGAATAAACTTAAAAACAGGAGTTTATTCTTACCTTCTTGGCAAAGTCTCTCACAATGAACATTTAGAAAGAAAATAAAATTAAAAAAAACAATGTAAGATGCATGTAATAATTTGCTTTACATTTTAATTATTTCCAAGATCTATACAGCAGGCCTCCCAAATGTCCTGATTTTCCCACTTTTGGGGATACCAGGGAAATATCCTCAGAAAGTATAGTGTCATTATTTAGATGCGTCTGCACTATGCTAGGCGCACCAGGATCATGCAGAAAGCATAATAACAGCTCTCTCCTCATGGTCCTCCCTTCTTGGTCTGGTCTGCATGATTGGCAGTCAGCCTGGTGTGTTCCTCCATGCCAGACTGACATGCCTATTACTCAGGTGGGCCGCCCCTTCACAGATGGACTTGCATCCTTTTTCCAGGTGAAGTCACCCCTATTGGTTGTTCCAGTGATGCAGTTTGCCCCCTTTTATCATGTCCTGTGTCCCGTTTTATGGGATGCCAATGTTATGGGCAAAATATGCAATAATTGCATTTCATCGCTCTCTTCTAATGTGTAATGAAAAGCCTGAGCAGTGGAAAGGAACTGCCAATGTATCTCCCTGATTGGTGAGCTAAGGAACTTAGCCAAATGTTAAGAATGAGTATAAGAATATGCAAAGGTCTCCATGAATACATATTTGTGGAACCCCCAACTGCTGCACCAATCTCCTTTACCTGCAGAGTGAAGTAGAAAAAAAATAAAAATATCTAGGTGTCCTATGTAAACATATCTTTTTGCTGTACTAGTACCCTCACCAATATATGCAAAACTCTCTGGAGAATGATGAATCCAAACATTCTAGCTTTAGAGTGGAAGACTCGTGCCTGTGGTAGCATATTCTATTCTGACACGTTCCTTTCACCGGGTCAAAGTTTGATGTGATCTTGTAGCTCACCTTCCTCAATCAAATGTGCTACAATCAGGTTGTAGAGAGAGATCTATACCATTACTGGCCCCCTCTCCACCAAGACCAATATAAATAATAAAAATCAAGATCATAGTGGGTGGTTTCAACAAACCAAACTGCAACTGTATCACACAACATCAGCCTCGTGGGAAGAGGGATACTGGCTGGGGGGGAGTTATGCAAATCACGCCACTGGTGATGCCCAGAGATGGGTAGGTCCACAATTGACAGGCTAGCTTGGTATTAATGCACACCAGGGGTTGACCACACAGGAGCAATGTTTCTGCAGGGGCAGACACCTCCATCCCACAGGATAGAGGTACAGGACACAATCCGGATTCTCCCACCAAAACAGGGATGATCGGAAGGCCTGCTTCATGTGACCTTATTGTTTATTTCATTGAGAGACACTTTTCTTTCAGGGTTAGACCCAAGAAATACTTTTGTAAATGTTTCACTTTTTTTTAATCATGAGTCAGCCAACAGAGCACAGTCACATGTGTTTTCATTTTCAATTCTCTTCGAACCCGACCTCTGAAAAAAGAAGGACACTTCCATAGAGATAGTTGCATACATAACTACCCTGTGTAGAATGGCTATGCCAGTACAGAACTGTATCATTTAAACGCAAGAAATCAAAAAGTTGTTTTATTTCTGTTCAACAATAAATACAAATTTTATTGATTACAATTTTTAAATTTATCTTTATTATTTTAAATGTCCTTACCACCCATATATATATATATATATAGCCATGATATATATTATAACAGGCTGTATGCAGTTCCTGGTAAGCCACAGACACAGAAAACAAATAAGTTATTTTAACACTTCATTTAGTCCAAACAGCCTTTCTGCCAGCACTCGCTACCTGATTAGACCCAGCAGCATTGGGCAGACCACACTTTGGGTTCATTAAACACAGAAGCAGATTAAGAATAAATTAATTTCTCTGCTAAAAGGTCACGAGTGATCACTGTAACCGGATCTAGATGACTTGAGTTTAAAAGCCTCCCCAAGGATCACACGTATAGACCAGTACGCCTTAAAAGCAGTTACATCTGTTTCAAAGTTTCCATAGTGCAGCAGCATTATTGTTGTTAGTCTATAATGTGTTATGACAGCTGGCATTATTTGGCACGTTGCTTTGAAACATGTCACTATTTAATGTGTGCCGAGATGGCTTCTATATATCAGCGAGAGAGTCCCAAACTCCATTAAAGGTGCGATACCAGCTGCATGTTTATTTGTTCAATACTTTTTAATTATTTGGCCACGTAGCGGATAGAGGAGTCTAATTTCACCATATTTTCCCGACGTTCATATACCGGAGGGAACAATTTTCAATGTAAAGTGTGGAATGCTCAGTGCACTATAAATATTGTCAAAGGAAAACAATTAATGTTGGTTCTTATAATGTATGTATTAGTGTCAGAAATATACAAAGTGATTTATAAAGCAGAGAACACAAAATAAAGAAAGTAACATTAAGAGTAGAAAAAAAAAAAACAAAAAAAAAAATCATTGAGGCAAAGCTGTATGTGTCCCCCGAGGGCTTACAGAAGAAGCAAGACTGACAGAGATAATATGGATGCAAGTGTAGCAGCTTGAAGATTTGGCCATGGTAACAGACAGCTGCTGGAACATGCATTAGTATTTTACATTTTTTTTATTTATTTTTTATTTTTTTAAAGACAGAAAGTCTCTTAAACTAAACTTGTCTTAAAGGGTGTTTTTGGTCTATATAAAAATATGAAACATCAGCCAGATGGGGTAATTTCCTTGATTTAGGAAACAACAGATAAAATGCATAAAATTAACTAAGGTAAATAATATCCGTTACACAGTGTTTACCATTACTGGAATCATAAGGTAGGCATAAAGCAGAACTTAATAATTTCAGGGGGAACAAGGCCAAAAATGAGAAAACCAAGCACACTCCATTTTGAGCCACAACGATTAAATGCCTCCAGCAAGTATGTCAGGTCTCGTACTCACACGTCCAAAGAGACGCCCCCTAGAACCACGGTTTCCACCATTATTATTATTACGGACGCTTCACGCTGGCATATGAAGCCTTTATATGCGCGTTCGGAGAAATCACGGGAACCGATACGTACCAATGACATCAAGTCCAAACGTAATTGGATCGGATACCCCTCTCGTGCAGTGGTTAACGCCAATCGGACCGCAACCAATCACAAGTGAGCATCAGGTTTATATACTCTGCTCTCCAATAACTTCTCGCCCTGTTGTGGTTTCTTGTGAACTCAACAGCACGTTCCTTGTGCAGTTGTGATTTGGTTCTTGACTGGCTTATGTCTCTTGTGTATCCTGCTCTCTCGTATCCCTTGACCTCGGCTTGCTTATCGGCTCATACTTGGACTATTCTTTATTGTATAACCTGGCCATTCTAAGGATTGGTATTACAATATTCTGGTTTGTGCTTCTGCCTGTGTGTTCTGGCTCCCAGAATCTTGACAGTATAGTTTAAATAAGAGAAGTTACGGTAGAGGGACAAATCTAAAATACCGGGCAATATGATGTCAAAATTCTAAGAAAGAAAAAAAAAAAACACCTAGGTACTTTCTTTAATAACACAGCTTCTCAGAGGAGCTCTCTCAAGTCTGAATTGTTGTTAGGTAGCTCTTCCTGCTGCTCACTAAGTGCACGATTGGTGCATTACCAAAACTAGTGGGTGGGAGAGACATGCATTTTATAGATACTGGGTTGCAATGATTAGGATAGCTGTGACAGGTGAGGAGCATCCTGGCTACACTAAACCTACTATGGTGTTTGATAAATAGCATCTTTTGGAACGCAAGTAGGTGACAACCTTTTGGAAACTAAAATGATCAGTTTTACATTAAACTAATGGGAAATAAGAGTTTAGGGCAAAAAGAGTGAAACAGGTGTGGGTTAACAGTGCTAATCTGTCCAGTAGAAGGACTTGCCATTGCACACAGTGCACCATTATGTATACCAGACAGATTCTGTGTGTGATGTATTTGTCTATCTTTATAATGTCCTCGGATCAGTTATCCAGAAGATCCAACAATTGTTATGAAATACCTGCAAAAGCATGGTTATCATCCTAAAATCAAATGAAAAAATATTTTTTAATAAATGTAATTTTTATATTAAAGGGACACTCCAGGCACCCAGACCACTTCTGCCCATTGGAGTGGTCTGGGTGCCAACTCCCACTACTCTTAACCCTGCAAGTGTAATTATTGCAGTTTTTTATAAACTGCAATAATTACCTTGCAGGGTTAACTCCACCTCTAGTGGCTGTCTACTAGACAGCCACTAGAGGGAACTTCCTGCTCTATAGCACAGATTATCTGTGCTAGAGCGTCGCTGGACATCCTCATGCTATGTGAGGACCTCCAGCGTCGCTCAAATCCCCATAGGAAAGCATTGAAATTAGTTTTCAATGCTTTCCTATGGGGAGACCTAATGCGCATGTGCGGCATTGCCGCGCATACGCATTAGGTCTCCTCGGCTGGTGGGCGGAATCAGTCTCGCCAACTGGCTGACGGAGTAAGAAGGAGGAGCGGCGCGGAGGAGGAGACAGCGACGAGGGACATCGTCGCTGCATCAGGTAAGTGACTGAAGGGGTTTTCACCCCTTCAGCAACTGGGGATTGGGGGGTGGAAGGGAGAGGGAACCTGCAGTGCCAGGAAAACAGATTGTTTTCCTGGCACTGGAGATTACCTTTAAGTTAAGGTTAAAATTTAGATTAAAGGGAAATCAATATTTTAATATGTAAAGCTAATCCCTTAAATTATTTCAGAAGCATGCCACAGTGGAATGCCTATTTCACAACGGAATTTCTGTGCTTTATTTTATTTTTTGTTCATACGTAGAATACATTTTACATTTCCATTATGATTATATACACACATCTATATCTATATATCTATAAAATGTACAGCTATCTACAGATTTCTGCCCATACATATACTAAACAACAGCTCTGTCTGGTAATACACACGGAAATGGAAATGCCATTGCAAACGTGTTCTATGTGGCACTATATATGTATCTTTCATGTATCGTGGGAATCAAGAGAATCCAGGATGAACACAATGGCAAAGATATTCCCATTGCTCTTGATCTCCAGAGCATTGGTTATGCTCACGGCAACATGAGTTGAATATAGTTTACCCTTTTCAATTTGGATTTAATGTTGAAGACAGTGAGCGGTATATGTTGTTATTTTTCAGGTATCCATTCAAATTTCCCAGGATAAATGGAAGATGCAAGACTCAAGTCACAGATTGTTTAGTGTACGCGCATAAACATAGAAATACAAAAGAGTTGCACTTGCGGATTGAAAAGTACTTGGGTGCCCGGTGCTTAATCTGGCATAAATCATACAAACTTGCAAAAAGATAGCACTTTTGGTTCTTCTTAAGTATGCATACAAAACACAACTTCAATCGTCAAAGTTTCAGTTTTTAGGTGAATTTTTTTAGATACACTGATACATTGATAATAAAATGTTTTTTTATGTATACTTTGTATAAAGTTTAGAAGTGAAGGGGAATAGGGATATGGGAAGAAGACAGTTAGACAGAGAAATAGAGTCATTAGAAGATTTTTTTTTCAGGATGAGATTGACCATTGCTTGTCTGATGGAAATGTGAAAGATACTAAGAGAGAGAGAGTGGAGGGAACAGAGGAGATAGCATTCCTAATTTTATGGCAGTCCTTTATCTTTTGGCCAACCTTGTATGTAAAGTCAGATGCAAATTTTTTAGCAGTAAGGTAAGCAATAGGAGTGGTTGCAGTGGGCGGAATTAAAGCTGTTGAAATGGTGTTTGGAGAAGATGCCAGTGATGGAGGGCAAAGGAGAGAGGAAATATAAGAATGTTGCGTGAATCTTTGATGGATGAAGTCTGGTGAGGTGTGAGATTTCTTCCAACAATGTTCTGCTGTACGGTAACATCTCTGAAAACAATGGGTAAGCATACTGGTCAAGGACTGAAAGCAAGAGTGCTTATAGTAGGCTTTGATTAATGCAGCCAAACCCCCTTATGTGCAGATACATTCTGCAATGCTGTTGGATGGGGGAAGTGCCCTTTGTTTACCTTCTGCGACAAAAGCAAATTTAATGGCATGCTTCGACTGCGTTTGCGGATTACATGTCTCTGATGTCCCCATAAGTTGGATAACAGAAGATAAAAGTGAAACAGAGCTAGTAAATATAGTTGTGTATGTGTCATGCTAGTTGTGCCATGGTTACCCACTGCAAGGCTCTGAATTCAAAAGCGATCCAGTGGAGCTGCAGACTGATGGCTGCTTGGCTCTGCACCCTCCTCCCACCCCTCCTGCCCCACACCCCTGTGCAAGAATTCAAGTTTCCTAGGGTCAGTGAGGGAAATCTTTCTACTCATCACCCACCCATGAAGGGAGCGCTCTTTGGGCCAATTGTTCCCTACATGGGCCAGCAGGGAGATTCTTTGATCTCTCCGGTCGGCCTCGTCCCATTGCCATTGCGGCTCCACCGGCTAAGTGATCTTAGGTCCCTGAGAGGACAAGATGAGCTAGGATGATAGACTGATACCGTACAATCACACATTTGTTTAAAAATAAATAAATAAAACAAATAAATTTAAAATATCTTGCTCACTCAAGCTTTGCACACATTATTACAGGTATTGTACCCAGTTTCCCCTGACACATTTACTTCTGGATGGTCAGGTTGGTTAGGCCTCTGAAATGGTCTCTACTGAAAACCCTTACAAGAAGCCAATTAAATTAGCTTTGGGTTTTTTCAAGACTCATCCAATGGCCTTACCTGGTACTGAAGATGACAATTAGATTCAGTCTAGCTGTTACACTCTGTATTTATATTTACAGACCTTTGTGTAGCTTTTATACAGCAATCAGCACTCTATTGCCATCTGACAGCAACAAGAGTCAATCCCTATCAGGTAAGCGATACCTTTGGAATGTATTTAAATCATTGTTGCTACTTCAACATTTTCACATGAAGGTATAGTAAAGACATACACTGCTGTGGGGTCCCACCAGCCTTCTCTGAGAATCAATGTTGAGTTTGGTAAATAGCCTTATGAAAGTTGTG
Organism: Pelobates fuscus; assembly: GCF_036172605.1. Classification (NCBI taxonomy): domain Eukaryota; kingdom Metazoa; phylum Chordata; class Amphibia; order Anura; family Pelobatidae; genus Pelobates; species Pelobates fuscus. Next base: position 51,457,991 of record NC_086324.1, read on the forward strand.
CTAGAACCGAAGCAGTTATATATTAATATGGTTAATGATAACATTTAGCAATGCTTGGCTCAAGAGATCAGAATACAGTTGGGAGCCGTATTGTGAACTGTGGTTCGGTAGCTATGAAAATTAATTTGTACCACTGGGTATCCCACAGATAAGAAACTCAAGGGCCCTTTTGATCTTGTCGTGGCACTGAGATCTCGTTAGCATAAGTGGAGGGGTAATGAGAAGCTGGAGTACAAATATAAACTGCAGCACAGAAGTATAGAGTTCTAAAGAATTGTGAATTGACGAAAGTGAATCAAAAGAAAGTCTATTACGTGAGCTGCGGAATTAAAAAGGTATAAAACTGTATTGAGGTAGGTTAGCAAAGCATGAAAGATGTTAGTGGAAATTTTGTGAAGTGCATTACATTGTACAGACGATACATTAGAATGATATATGCAATTATTAAAGTAATCAGACATTCTGTGGAGAGTCCCTGCAGAGAAAGAAGGATAGCCGAGATGTAAGGCTCGCCCTATGGAATGCTAAACATCACTTTCCGTCATATTCTCAAAATTCAATCTTAGACTACAGAGAGAATTGATGATAGAAACCATAAACGGTGCACTATCAATATCAATACTTGATATTCAAAGCAGTTTATTGTAATCAATTATTTTTTAAATGGAAATGTTCGCTGAATAATATACACACATATACAAATACACACAGCAATGGAATTTAAAATATAGAGAGATCTAGACCGTAAGGCACAGACAGGTATAATAAGGGTAAAGATATGTCATGAAATATCCATTATATGGAAAGTCTCATCTAAAGTCAAGTGCATTACCAAACATTTACCAGTAGCTTCAACTCTCTGTTCATTTCCCCAGTCCATCACTTCCTGCTACCTCTTGTCTCAAATCCCCATTCTATCCTTTAGATTGTAAGCTCACAGGCTGTCTATCTAAGCACTTTGTGTAAAAGAGCTTCAACGGCTAGATCTTCGCTCACGGCCAGGGCCTTCTTCACCATTTGTATTGGTCTGTGCATATTGTATGTTCTACCCTAATTGTACAGCGCTGCGGGATATGTTGGCGCTTTATAAATGCCAGTAATAAATATTAAATAAATACATTTAAAGTGTATCAGTGGGTAGGTATGATTGTATCACAGGATGTATGAGCATGACATAGAATGTGAGGTCATGAGAATATCTGGAGTACTTTGTTAACGTATGTAGCTGGTTGGTATTTTTTTTTTTTTTTAAGCCTTCAATTCAATATTCGTTAGCATGATATTCAATGTTCAATTTTCTTATGTGTGAGACTAGAAAAAAAAAAGGTTTTTGCCACACCGTGGCATGTAATTTTAGTGTGGATGTACATTGCACACACTGCAACGATCAAAGCAGACCTTGCAATACAACAATATCCTCTTGTATTGCTGGATACTTACTAGGGTCAACATCCTTTTTACCAATCCTGACAGTTATGGTTATTGACCGTAAAAACTAGATGACTCGCACCATTAACCAACTGCACAGGCAGATACAATGGTTTGATATATATTATATCCATCTTTGCTAAAACAGGTATATGAAGGTTTTTAATGCAAAAGGGTAATAAGCGCTCTCTTCTCAAGGGTGAGCAGCAGTTCACCAACAAGGTGTTCCCTCTACCTTGTGATAAATGGACAGATAAAATAGAAAGGTGAACAGCGCTAAAGATCAGAAATTGTACATACGTTTAGTAGAAATACTGGCCAGCGGAGTAACTTAAAAAAAAAGGAGAAACAAAGATACAAATAATGGTACAGTATGTATGAACGATATAATTCCACAAGAACAAAGGTGTTATATTCACACTCACACTTTGAGGAGCTATATCAGCTCGGTGTTAAGAGCTTGGACGGAATAATCCCAGTCTATGGATTTCTTGAGGTTCCAGATCGTTGGTGAGTTTATAGGTGTAAGTATTCGTTATATGAAAAACAAGAGTAAAATACGCCACATGGTCTAGTACGTAAATATAAAATATTGTAGTAAGAGTAGATGATCCTACTTACATATACTAGAGCAACGACCTGCTCTAGTTTGGAGAATTTCAGGTGGAATAATCCCCACCTCGGGATATAGTGGACCCAGGTATAGCAGCAAAGCAGTATTAAATAGGAAGGAGGACAAAAAAAATGACTGGATGGTTTAAAAATTATATATACTTTAATACAATAAGTAAAAAGTGAATAATACACTATAAAACCAGTCCTGTATAAAAGTCCAAAATTCTTCCTCACTTGAGGAAGTGTATTATTCACTTGAGTGAGGAAGAATTTTGGACTTTTATACAGGACTGGTTTTATAGTGTATTATTCACTTTTTACTTATTGTATTAAAGTATATATTATTTTTAAACCATCCAGTCATTTTTTTTTGTCCTCCTTCCTATTTAATACTGCTTTGCTGCTATACCTGGGTCCACTATATCCCGAGGTGGGGATTATTCCACCTGAAATTCTCCAAACTAGAGCAGGTCGTTGCTCTAGTATATGTAAGTAGGATCATCTACTCTTACTACAATATTTTATATTTACGTACTAGACCATGTGGCGTATTTTACTCTTGTTTTTCATATAACGAATACTTACACCTATAAACTCACCAACGATCTGGAACCTCAAGAAATCCATAGACGGGGATTATTCCGTCCAAGCTCGTAACACCGAGCTGATATAGCTCCTCAAAGTGTGAGTGTGAATATAACACCTTTGTTCTTGTGGAATTATATCGTTCATACATACTGTACCATTATTTGTATCTTTGTTTCTCCTTTTTTTTAAGTTACTCCGCTGGCCAGTATTTCTACAAAACGTATGTACAATTTCTGATCTTTAGCGCTGTTCACCTTTCTATTTTATATGAAGGTTTTTGCCCATCCATGTACTAAACAACAGCTCTGCCTGTTAATACACACGAAAATGGAAATGCCATTGGAAACGTGTTCTACGTGGCTCTAAAGTCAAATCATATTCCATATTTAATTAATCTTAGGGGAAAGGAAGAGATTCTGTGTACCACCATACTAAAAATGCATTAACATTTTATAAGACATAATCAGAATATTACATTCACTAGTTTATCCAAACATTTACTTCGAAAGAGCTTATTTTAAAGCTCTTTATTTATCCGAGTTGTAACAAAATAAAATGCATTGTGTGCATATATCGTAAACTACCATATTAACTGGAAACTGTCAGAATGTAATTAAAATACAGTTACATTCATAAAAAGTATCAGGAATTGAAATTTGTTGGTTGTTAAGACTTCTGGAATTTCCCAGTTTTTTAAAGTAAGAATCATTTAATTCCAGCATAGATTGGTTATTGGGTTTGAAAGGGATTTGAAAAAAATAATTATAGACACTACTAGGCTTTTTTTTTATTTTCTAAAGGGGAATTGCCTCATCTCTGAAGTTTACAAAAGGAAGTTTGTAAAAAGGATTAAGTGGGAGTTAAGATGGAGTACATCATTTGCAGAATATAGAAGTGTGGATTTCTAGATTTAATTTTATTTTCACAACTCAAAAATACATATTTGTTAAATAGTGGTATAAGTCAACATAATATTAAAAATCAGGGGAAGGGACCGTTCCCCTTTTAACGAAGTACTGGCTATCAAAGAGGATAAAAAAATAATGTCAGAAATACTGATGTTGAATATAATAACACATTTAAACTAAATTTTAGGAACGTTAGACAACTAAATCCACATGCAAAAATCATTTAATCATATACAGATATGCCCTTTTCATGCACTGCTTGCTCACACTTATAAGGAAACTTGCTTAGTGAATATATCATTACAAAGGGCGTGTATGTTGAGTTGTCCATCTTTACGGCTAGAACGGCTATCAGTCCCCCGGAAAGGTGATCTGTCTTCGTCCATTGAGTAACAGGAGATTTAATGAGATCAGAGATGATGCCGGACGGTAAGGCAAGGCTCGTGTTCAGCGTTCTAACTCACCTCACAAGAATTTAATGGAGCTAAGGTCAGGGAATAGTGCACTCCAATCAAGGTCTCAACATTTCTGTAAGGACCTTCTATATGAATGGGGCATTGTCAGTGTGAAACAGAAAACAGCCCCCGTTACTGTTGGGACGAAAGTGGAAGCATAGAATTATCTACAATCTTGTGTCCCTTTTACTTTAACCATCATGCCTTGTTGGAAACATCATAACAGTCCAAGAGCATTATTCCTCCTCACCAGACTTTTCAATGGGCGCTCTCCAGTCAAACAGGTAGGAATCGCCTGGCATTTGATTTAACCCAAATTGCCACAAGTGTGCACTCAATAACAAGAGTGGCTTTTTCACTGATTCAGAGTCCAGTCGTAAGTAGCACTACCTCCGTAGCGAGGGGAAATCAGGAAGAGCAGAACACTTCTGATTTAAGAAAGAGGACTCCTGGGACACGTGCATTCACCCTACTTTTATACAGGTGAGTAAGAGTTATTAGTTATATGAAATATGCATGATTGGGTACAAAAGAGTTAATATTTTCAAGAGTCTCCGGATTAGCAGATGTAAAAATCTCTGAGAAGCGACTATGATCTTTGAATGGAGAAGAGAAAACGGCAAAAACTGCTTATTTGCTGCACAGCTAATTTACTAATTTAATGGGAAACATCTCCCTATTAAGCCGTCATGTCTATGTGGTTCGTCAATCAGAACACATTTCTCTAATTGAACTGTTCTTAGTCCATTTTTCAGCAAATTGATTATGTTTCTTTAGGGGTGAGTTTAATAACTCTAACAGCCACTTTTTATACTACCAAATGTGAGTATTTGCAAAACACATTTAATTCACAAATTCGTAAACACCAATTAATGATTAAATAATTTATCTTAAGTTATTTGCCTGCTTTCAGCTGCAATTAAACAGACACGTGTACAGACATCATCCACAATCATTCCAGACTGGGTAACTTGGCTATAAAAATGCACATTACTACAATGTTATTTCAATGTGCTCAACTCTAGGTCACACATACTCATATTATTTGCATCACACACAGGGTTTTTAAGAAGTACCACAAGGAGTGTGGTCCCTTGGATTTTCGGATTCTCATACTTTATGAGCTACCTATACCTATCCGTAATGTACCTTTCAACAGAGCCACTTTGGAAGAGGGAAGAGGGGAGAATATTCTTGTAGGCATAAGGGTCCAAAATTTAAAAACATTTCGCACCAATAATCACCTGTGAGACACAGGACTATGATTGTGACAGTGGTTCTTAACCTATTTTTGGTAAGGGACCCAATTTATATCATGTGACCATTCCATCAATTGTAAAAACATCAGTGACCCAATAGTCACTCATAATATAAAACAATAAATTTTGCACTAGAGTCTACACAGGGTGTCAAAGGGGTTCCTCATTTCAAGTGGAAATACAAGACTGCTAGAATAAATATTATAAAGTATTTGGTGTCTGAAATCTAGTGAAAGTTGTGTGCTAGTACCAACCATAAGTAGCCCACTGATATTGTTTGAGGTCAGCTACCACTGAACTATAAGATGATGATCCATTGGTACATAATGTCACTTACTCCATTATGGATGGATACCCTTACACATGCTTATCCCTGTCCACTAAACATGAACGATGGACCATCCTCAGCAATGCACAGGAAAAAGTTGAAGAAATAGTATAGCCTTAAAAGCTTGTGGTCAATTAGTGGGGTAGAACCCCAAGTGGACACTTATGAATACAGGGCCAGAAGTCGTGTCCCACTGCCACATCCTTGTAGAGTCTACACTGTTTGTGGTACTAATCTCCTAGATGAGCCTTGGCATCTTTCACCCGCCAATTTTCTTCTTTACCATGACTGATTCATGACTCCCAGTCTCTCACCCCATCTCATTCACTCCCAGCCTAATTTCATAAATATATAAAAAATAAAAAAAAAGCTTTCACTTGAAACTCTCTTGAATTTTGCTTCTGAATTTAATTATTTAGGCCTACATAGGAGTAGTAGCACTAAATGCTCTCTTATGCTTGTTTTTCTACTTTAACTTGATGCATTTGCTACATCATTATTTTATTACCACACATACCTTTCGCCAATTTTGTTGACTTATAATTCTATAAACACTATGCTTTTCTCCAAAATGTTAAAATAAAGAGTGCCAAAAAAAGCTATCAATATGGGTCATTTGTATGATGTAAACATATATATATTGTATAGATTTCAATAAATTGTTATTGCTGAAAAGCGTGTATGTTTTGGTATTTATTTGTTCGTATTTATCTACTGCTGCACAACACTTGTTTGTGTTTAGTACTATGGATTTGTTAGAATTTGCTAAAAAGATAATTCATGAGTCAACTGAAGGCAATTATAAAAAGAAAAACACAAATAATGCTGATGCGCTTATATGGGTTTAAAAGAAAATTTAAGTTAAAACGCAACTTTATTTTGATTAGACAAGCATGGAGACCTGTGAACGTACATGTCTGTGTGCCCAATGACAACCATTTTTTTTTTTTAATTAGCGTCATGTACTGAAAAAGTTAATATGATGCCTGACAACTGTAAAACATGAACGCTGTGTTTTATAATGAATTTAACTAGCCCTAAAGGAATATATCACAGCAGTAAAAAAGAAATACCAAGATAATATGAATACAATTTTAACTTAAAAGAACATTCCAAACACTATAATGACAACAACTCGCTGTACAATGAAGGGATGTTCTCACTGGCTAAGAGCATAACCTGATTGCGGTCAGCCAATGAGCAAAGTCCTGCACTGCCATGCTTAGCTCAGATAGTAATCTTCAGGCTATTGGAGGAAGCAGTGGAGACAGGGTGCGGGTAAAAAGTAAAACCGTTCTAAAACAGTTTGACTCCTTATAATGGGGGAGTGCCATTTACCTCCTGTCACCATAACCACTACAGCTTGCCACTGAACAGTAGGTTAAAAGAAAACCACATAAAAAAAACCAAGCATAAAAAAAAAACCAAGATAGATATTCTCAAATATAAATACATACATAATTTGTTTTGCATATTGGAATTTTGACTTCTAATAGCTATGGATCTAGTTTATGGAACTACGGCAAGCCCTCCCCATCCTCCAATGCCCAGACTATCAAGAGCTGTCCAATCACAGGTAGGTGCTCTGGGCTTCTTGAGTTTAGTTCCACGGTTCTAAACTACCAGGAAGAAAGACGACCGGATATATGATTGACAGCCAGGTGGTGTCATAAACAATTTATTAATTTGCCAATTTATACTGAAATCCACAAGCTAAAGTGTGTTTTGTGTTAGCAATGTTCCTTTAAATATGTGAAGAACCGAACTGCAAAATTTAGACCAAAATAATTCTCTAAAATGATGAATTTATGTTTTTTTTCCCTAAATCTGCTCCCCCCGGCAGCATTCAAAAGAGTTTTGCAGTAAGGAAGACATCTGAAGACCTAAAGGAGCAATAAATATCAGTATTATTTAGGTATGACACTCTGGGTATATTTCATATACAAATGGCCTTCAAGAAACCACTAAATAATAAAACCATTCATTTATGAAATCTCCTTAGGTAGATAGTGTACCATGTGTATATCTGTCACTCAGTAATGTAATGGGCACTTTAGCAAAAGGGACTAAGGATAGATTAGGTTTTATTACAGAACCTAAAGAAAATTTGGAGCTGCCTATGGCAGAATCTGCAATAAAAAAAAATGTTAAGTAGAAAATAATGCCATAAATGTTCTGGCCTTAAGTTTTGTAAGGCTTTAGTCTGTGAATTTCTTTCCTTAAAAAAAATTAACAGATCTGATTTATTGGAAAAAGGAATGTCTGAGCCATGCTGAGGCATCAAATATGAACTTTTCTGGGACAGATTCACATACGCTGCAGGGGGAGAAGAAAAAATATCAAACTCTCATTAAGCTTACAAGTAGCAGGCTGAGCTTTCAGCATGAACGACGCAGCCCCAGACAAGATTTACTTAACGCAGAGACGGGAAATGTAGATTGATACAAAATTGGATGTTCTAATTAATATCCTGTCTCATCAATGACACATCACAGTGGTCGTAGACATGACTGAAAAAGTTGCCTCTTCTTATTAGAGGGGGGAAAAAAAATATAGAATTTTAGATTTTGTGAACTTTTTGGTTTTCTGTTTTTCATTTGAGCATGCTAAAATTAAATCTTAGAAAAACAGAACAGAAAAAGAATTGATCACAACCATACTAAATAACTATACACCTCAATTTGTCCCACCACATCACAGTTGGGCTGGGAATAGAGCTATACAACTTTTAAACCTCATAATTTGGCTGCCAGATATTTCAGTAGAATTGTGGAGGTAAAGGTGGCACTAGGTACCCCTTTATTTTTTAGTTGCACTGGGAAGTCTGTGATTGGGCAGCCACAGAAAGTCTGGGCGGGTTAAAAGGGGAGGGCTTGCAACGACTTCAGACAATAGACCCGCAGCTTTAACAACAGATTTTAGATATAACCCCAATGAAAAAAAAAAGCATAATTAAATGCATGCATGTTTTCATTGGAGGTATATTTACTAAACCGTGATTTTTAGTGATTTATATTTGGACTGCAGTGGAGTGTCCTTGTAAGGCCTTCAGCCCGAGTCACCCATAGGATGTAAACAGCAGCTTACCCATGAAGCTCAAAAAGTAAATGTCCTCCTCAAACCCTCCTTGCTATAAAATTGTCTCCAATATTTGGTACATTGTTAAGATGGAGAAAATGGTTGCTAGCTCATATGACACTATGGATTATTGCAATGGATGGATGATTGGTAATAATAAAAATAAATAGAATACTTACTGCACCGGAGAGATTAATTTGGGGTAAAATGTTTCCACTTCCCGTGTTAAAAGAGGCTTTTCACAGTGCTGCCGTTAATAGGTTAAGTCACTGATAGCTGTCATACAAGGCAACTTATTTTATTTTGTAGCAAGTTAATGAAATATTCATAGCAGAGATTAAACTATTCATTTACTTCTTTGTAGTGAGCTTAAGAGACACTAAGGCTGATCCTCTCGGTATGCCCAATGCATAGCTCAAGTCTATTGTCCTACCTTGCCCTGACGCTTGACAGGTCGCACAGACCTGGCCCCACAAATAATGTGTTGTTTGCCCCTTGCCTGACTGCTCAGTAGTGATAAGAGATATTGCCAGGCTGCTATTTAGAAAGAGGCAAAGGCCAGCGGTAGCAAGGGGAATGTTTCTAATACAGAACGGAAGACATTTGTTTGCTCTCCTGATTTTGAAAGCATAAACTACAGAACAGCTTTAATATTTTCCATTGTCTGTTCTCCCAAATGTGATATAGCTACGTTGCATGCATATTTAACACTTCTCCTTAGAAGTGATGTGCAAAACTACATACTGAACCTTGAGTCCAGGCATTGATTTCGATGGTTCCTATAGGACTGGAGATCATTTGGAATGACAGTAAAAGAGCAAAACTATTGTCAAAGACAGACTCTGAATACTAAATCTCCAGCTGCTCTAAAACGTATTGCTTGGATATAGACCCTTAAAGGGACATTGAAGAATTGATTAACCCATCCATTAAACTGACTCTTGCAATTTTAATTTAACAAAATATCCAAAACCCTATTGCTCCTTGGCTCCAGCCTGTCTCTGGCGATGACGCAACATAGCATGACTGCTACAATTATAATTAAATCTGAAAATAAACCAAGGAAATAAGTTGCCTGGACATAGAGTAGGGGGGAAACCCTTATAGATATTGGCAACAATGAAAGTAAAATAAAAGCAGAATGGTACAAAAAGAAATACTAAAACCTAAGCAATCACTCAGAGGAAGTGGTTTATTAAGATTAAGGAGCCAGTCCATTTTTTTATAAAATGTCCCGACTTAGACTTTCAAAAAAGGTGGAGCCACTGCCAAATGAGAAATGTTAAAGGAGCGACCATCCTTGACAGCTAGGAGACAGTGATGCCTCCATTTGCATGATATTTCCTAATCCTTCAGGATTTTAGTAAGTGATTGAAATAATTGCCTCCCTTGCACAGTATGCAGGGGGACATCTACAAATTAATCATTCTAAAAAGTAAAGGTTGGCAGATTTCTCACTGCCATCAATAGTACAGTCTTATGAGACTCTCTCTGGAACCTCACCAAAACGTCCCTGGGATCTCGAGAGGGGTTTTAGTATGTGTAGCAATCTAAAGACATCCATCCTCCACCAGTTGATTAGCATGTTTAGGAGATAGGAGGGTAGAAAGTAATCTGCTGATATAGTGTGGAAGTTCCTCCACCATAATTTGTTCTGGGATTCACGGAATTCAAAGGTGTTGTGCCTTCTTCCTGTCTTCCAATATTGCTACCTGGGTCAGCAGATCATTATAGCCTTTCTGTTTCCTCCCAAAAGCAAAATCACTGGCTGACTGTGCCACGCACACTACCCCTAAATTCTCTTCTGCAACCGCTATATGACCTGTCAATGTTGACATTGGAACTTATTGTGGATATCATTAAATAAAGCCTTTATGTTGGCCTTAGTGGACTGAGAAAATATCTGACATCTCGGGAGTTCTGTCTGGCATTATTCCAGTGACCCATGAGTCAAAGATGTTATAGCCTCACTGTGATACAGAAAAGCTGTAAATTGCAAGTATAGTTGGGGGTTTGTATGGGTTATATTAAGGTGCTCTGTATGCGTGCGTCTTCATTAGCTGCTGAGAATTTTTATAGCTGATTCTCTTCGCAATTATCCACAACCGAGAAACAACAAATAAAGCTGAACTTTTTTTGAATCATAGGCGTGAAAAATGGCAAAAGTTACAAGGTGCAACTTTGCTCCACTGCCATGTGACTGTTTTGTAATCTTCTAAAATAATACATTTGGACTGAACATGACAGCGGTTGTAAACGTAGCAAGTCTGGTTATCGCTCAATGGCAATTTTAGCTTTTCAATTCTAGACTTCTATTTAATTATCTTTTATCCATGGTCATGTATGCATCACAAATTTTTATCTGTGATCATTTGCTCTGTTCAAGAGCCTATTGCTCCTATTATCTTTAGCCAGAATGATGTTTTTTTTCCATATTGTTTTACTTAGAAACTCAAAGGGACACTCTAGACCAGTAAATCATTTCAGCTATGTTTGAATAGTGGGCCATCTATGTTCCATTCTACAAAAAGCACAGATTTCAGAAATTTGGCACTTTTATTAATACATCTTGTTAAACTCCACAGGCTGTCAATCAGACAACCAGTCCTGTTACTTCCTGGTTGCTTAGCTCAGTGGAGCTAAACTCATGAGGCAGTCAATTGCTCGGAGCACCTGATTTGCAGAGGATTTTCAAAGAGTCTGTGATTGGACAGCAACAGAAAATCTGGGCTGGGTTAGGAGAGGAGGGCTTGCAAAGATCTGCAAATTTTGCAATGTTTTTTATATATACCTCCAATGAAAAAAAAAAATCCATAATTAAATGCATGTATGTAATTTATTTTAATTTTTTTGCACAGTGGAAAATTCCTTAAACATAATATTTAGATTTGTTAGTTTATGTATGTTGCTCCCGGGCTACAAATGAGCATCACATAGAATACCTACTGTGATGATAGCACCTTTTGGAAGTATGAAAAGTACTTTTTTTTTTTTCTTAGTAGTTTAATGATTTCTGTATGTCATAGCCTGCTTGTGGTTCTTTGTACTTATTAACCAAGTATCCCTTGCTGATATAAAACATATTTATGTCACTGTGCATATTATAGTAAATAATATAGAATACAACACAACATACAGAACAGATCTAGATTTTAATTTAGCTAGGTTTACACTGTACACTGTATGTACACTGTATATTTTCTAGCGATATGTCATATAGGGATTGACCGTGAGCATCTGCACAATGCAGCATTGTATCAGGAATAGTTTGTTGATAAAAGCAGAAATTGATTGTCAATTGATTGTTATTATGGAGTCAAGAAGGAATTTCCTTTTTTGTGGCACAATTGGCATTCACTACTAATTAGTTTGTTTTTCCCTTCTTTTGGATCAACAGCATAAAAATGTGTGAAAGGCTGAACTTGAGTCTTTTCTCAGCCTAGATTAGGATCTAACCATGTATCAACTACCTCCTGTAATGACAACAGGCTCCTTTATTACAATTGATTCCTTTAGCTGGCTGATGACACGTATAAAAGTCCTGCTGATTAAAGGAGCACCATCACTATTCCCGTCGCCTGCTATAAGTTATGTTAAACCTTGTTTTATGAGATGCTCCATTTGCTTTAACTTGATATTAAAGATTTAGCAGATTACATGGTAATCCAGTTTGGGCAAGGAAAAACCAAGTCAAACACTGAAAATTAGTTGTAGAAATACAAGCGTTGTTTAATTTATCCTCTTCTATGTATGCTTTCTCTAAGCCGAGCGCCACATGCAAGGGACAAATCGTATTGCATTAACTGAAAGGAAGCCAAGATGCACATGGTGTAGATTTCAATGTTTACATTTCACACTTTGCAAGCGCATTTGGGTAAATGTAGGGTTAAATAAACAGAATATTTAGAAACCTGGTAAGTGACAGCTCCAGTTTAAAGGTACACTCTAGACCCCTAAAGCACTTTAACTTGCTGAAGAGCTTTGTGTGTGAAGAGTGTGCCTTCTTTTTTGCATTTTGCAAAAAGTGCAGATTTCAATAGAAATTGACGCTTTTATAAATTAACCTGGTTACTTCACCTTGGCTTTCAAGCAGACAAGAAGTTGTGTTAGCAAAACATAGATGTTTTTACATAGGAATACAAACAACTTGTTTTACATTAATATCCCTAAAGTAGAACACGATCATTTTATACAGCATTGCGTGATATGAGTTTCACATGTTAGACAGAACTGTTTAACTAAACCAAAAGCATGCTATCAATCCCAGCGTTCTGCAAGTCAATATGCTAAAACACTGAACTTTCAGAAACCTCAAACTGGTGCTCGCGTGACCTCAGATTACCTTAACACAAAGGAAAAGCATTGACTTGAAGTAGTTAATGATATTTATGTGCCGAGAAGTTCTAATAAAATTAGACAATTTGTTGCACTTCCTGCCATCCTTCCTGAGAGTGTGTCTGAGCTGAAGCAGAGACAGGTCATTTCGTTTGTGCTTTTTTTTTCCATGTTAATGTCAGAAAAACAATACAGTATTTCAATACAAATCACGGTTTGATGGCCTTGTGTCGTTTTCCCACCAAACCCGTAACCTCGACTATGTGTTTTCTTTTTACCTTGTTTCCTACATGACTTGTCACGATTGTATTTGTGATAGGCAGTTTCATATGCATAAAAGCACTTTTTGAGCAGATTTGGGAATAACCAAAGATTACTAGAGGAGTCACATAGGTATTGCAGTAAAATTTATTTTACGTTTGGTGGGGGTGAATGTTTTTATTGGTTTTGGATAGACCTACTTAAAAGGCGTTAAAGTGGAAAGAAACAGAAGAAAAAAAGTCGCTAACTAAACTGACATTTTTGTTTTATGTGCTATAGCTAAAGGGACTTCAAGATCTCAAAAGATTTTTGGCGACAAAAAAAATATTTGGAAAATCTGGATGTGTTGCGTTGAAATATTATAATTAAAAATAGTGGACTACTTTGTCTTCATGATGCAGTTTTGCTGTATAGATCATGTTTTTTTGCATTCTCACTGCTCAATTGTCTCCCATTTAGAAGTTAAAAGGGACACTATAGGTACTAAAATCAACTTTAGTTTAAATGGACACTACAGGCACCCAGACCACTTCAGCCCTTTGAAGTGTTCTGGGAGTGTTGTCTTAGTCCCACTTAGTCCTGCAATGCATATAATTGCAGTTTTTGAGAAACTGCAATAATTACATTGCAGGACTAACCCTGCCTCTAGCGGCTGTCAATCAGGGGCGAAGCAATTTTTGGAGGCCTAACTGACGCTGGACGGCCTCACGCTATGCATGAGTACATACAGTGTCAGTAAAATCCCCATAAGAAAGCATTTAAACAATATGTTTCTATGGTGAGGGCCTGATGCGCTCGCCATGCATGCGCACTAGGCCTCCCCCATCGGATGACTGAGTAGGCGGGCGCAAACCCAGCGGCAAGGGAGATAGGCGCTGGAATCAGGTTTTTTTTTTTTAACCCTTTCCATGCCGGCTGTGGAGGGTGGAGGCGGAGAAGCAGAAGGAACTATAGTGTATTTCTTACACAGCAGAATCCCTTTGATTAAGCAGTGTTGGTGTATTATGTCCCTGTAATTTCACTGTCATTGAAGCTGCTTTAGGTCCAGGTTTTCTATAGTCTATAGTATTGTCAGACATCTAAAAATGCAACTTAGGTGGTTTTACACATAGACATGTGTTTGTTCTTTACATATGTAGCAACCAGGAAGAACCTTCAGATACTGTGAATATAGTTCACACTGAGAGAATAATACCATAATAAAAAAAATAATGCCACAGACAAGATTTTTGTTCCCAAGCATCAGTGAAATAAATTATGATTTGCTCAGTTGCCCAGGAGTTTAGTTATGAGCAGTTGGCTATAAACACAGCCAGAGCTAATTTAATGATGTCAAATCATATCACTTCACCAGAACTTACCTTTTAGTGAATAAATTACAACATCACATTAAAATTTTAGGTCAAATAATTAGGACATTTCTCATTTTTTTTTTTTTTAAACTTTGCCCTTTTGGCCTATAATTTAGAATGTCCTTGTTAATTTCTGCAAGTCCCAATATAACAAATAAACCTCTTTGTTGTAAATGCCACAGTGAATACAAAGTGGAGATACCCCTATGTTTTGCCTTTGTAGCAATGGCAGACTGACTGCTTGCAAATATGCCATCAGTCAATTTGCCATGTGATATAATTAGTCTTCTTTAACCTCTTCATTGCTGGGGGTGGACATGCATTTGAGGCAGCCCATGGTTTAATGTGCATCAACAGATGGACTCTGGCTTCTATTATCTGGAAATGCACCTTGCGTAATGTACTAATTAGAGGACACTCTCCATGGTCTTTGGTAATTAAGGAAATCAAGGTTGTCTCCTTAGTTTAGCAGACAGCTCCCTCTCCCGCTGTTCCATAACAACAGCTGGCAGGAAATAACGTGCACAATTAGTATTAATGGCTATTTGGATAATGGCTTGGTACTGTCTGTGAATGCTTATAATATTACTCTACTGACCTACTTCCTCTGTCTATAAAACAAGATGTGATATGAGCTTGTATTTCCTTACTCTGTAAAATATAGCTGTTTAAAAAAATTAGGACAACACAATCACATTGTTTCCAACACAAAAAACAAAAACAAAGCATGACTCTGGTTAATTTGGAAGGTGGCATTGAAGTATTCACATCTTTCTGTTTAAGGTATCCTTTAAGGAACACTATAGGGTTAGGAATACAAATGTATATTCCCAAAGCTGGCCCCAAATTGCAGGGAGGGTAAATATATATATATTTACACTTAACTTTTCTCCCTTGCAGTCTCCGCAGGTCAAGATTGATAATCTTAGCCAATCCAACGCTTTCCCATAGGAAAAAATTGGGAGCCGAGTGCGCTTGCATGGCAAAATGCAGCTCTGTGCTAATCAGAGGGTCCCTGTGAAACCACCTGGAAGAAATAGAAGAGTTTTACTCTGCTATTTGCTCAGTAGCACATTTAGTGGCTGTGGATGAAGGGAGGGGGAGACATGGCACACAGATCACTTTGTTAAGAAGTGGTCTGGGTGTCTACAGTCTCCCTTTTAATTAACACTCCAAACGTGCCTTGGCACCCCTGGTGAAAGGTGTCAAAACATTCTAAAACAGTTTGACTTCTTACCCGTTGGTCTGCAGAGTATCGCTCCCTGCTTTCACTTCCTCAGCCAGAGAGCGGAAACCTCTTTGAGCCAAGTCAGGTGGTGCAGCGCATTGAGCTAAGGCTCATTGTTTGAGGGTGATCAGCTGATGCTCTCAGCCAATGAGCTAGCCCTGGGCTACTAGGAAGCTCCTGCTTAGAAACATCTGGCTTATGTAGTGGAGGCAGGCAGAACCCCAGCTGTTGGACTGTTTCAAAATGGTATGACTATTTACAATGGGGAGGGAGGGATGCACTTGGTTGCTGTTGGAACATAACCACTATAGCATAATGTAGTGGTTATGGTGCCTGGAATGTTCCTTTGATGCCAATGTAAATAAAGCAAGATTATGTAGCGCTATACCTTCCATCATTTCAAATGGTAAAAAAAAGTGATATTGGTTTGAAGAAGGGGAGACTGTTCCGAGAATTTTCAGTGACTTTTTGACCAAAGTCATAGAGATATATATTTTACACACTCACTATCCTCCAAAAAATAGGTGGACAACGATAAATACTTGGAAGGCATGAGGACCTTTAACCAATCTTCCATTTCCCAAAGACATATATGACAATTCTCAACAATATTTTTCCAGCAAAATAAAGTATGCATTTTTGTTCTCAGCACTGTACATTAGTACATTTCACTATTTTTATTTAAACTATACAAATGTTCTACAAACAGAAACCATATTCTATAAAATAGTATTTTAAGAGGCATTCTATTAAGATTGTGCATTCCCCTTTTTTTTTAACCAGTCGTTCCCAAAGACAGATGTGCCTAACTCAGCTTACTGTAATGTCACAGAGATGACATACATCAACACGACATAACACTGCTAAAACTGGTTATTTACTATATTGCTTTCCCCCTTTAACTGAAGAACACATCCTCTTGTTTTCAAATTAGTTGCTATTTCAAACAGCTTGCAGGAATCAATACAGCTTTTTATTCTACAGTACAGTGGGTATCTTGAAGAGGTCATCCCTATTTTTTCCTCTTCTTCTCCCGAACTATAGATGTCAAGTCCAGCTAATCTCCCATTAAATTTTAAACCTTCAATCATCCTTGTTGCCCTCTGCAATACCAATTTCACACTGCGCTATGTCTTTCTGTCCGTGTGCATGGCATTCTATAATTGCACATTACTCAGATAAAATTCCGTAACCGGAAGGTATATTACCCCTGAAAAACCTGCACTGAAGCATAACCTTGAGAAGTTTCTGACACGTCAAGTTTATTCTCAGGACGGAATAAGGTAGATGACTACAAAGCATAACGTTTAATATAACGTTTAATATGTCTGATAAAAGTCTTACACCCACTTACTGAATGAAATGACAACACTTTCTCAAAAGGGTCAAATGATGAAAATATAGATCTGATAATGTGTCTTGTGAGTTGGTTAAGGAATTCGATATACAATCATATTTTTAAAAACAATGCAGAGTGTTCTGTGTTTTGATAATATATACAGTACTTTACTGGATTTTGTTGCAAAAAAATTTTTTTTATCTATTTTTATTTAAAAAAATATATATTTAAAATATATAAGTTAACGGGAAAGATGAAATACATTTTTTAAAGAGTGGAAAGGATAAGGAGAATTGTACTTTAGGCCAGCTGGAGACTTTAAAGACAATTAATAAAAGGGTCAGAATAATTTGAAAAAGTCTGTAATGTAAATATAGGAGAATTGGAATTATCCTGGCTGGCTGCAGAAGAAAATATATATCCAGTAATTAGCTAGCTTTTGCAATCTCTGTTAGTAACATAACTGTGATACAAGTATTGTCAACCATAGCTTTGTCTACACTGTGCAAAGATGATAGGATTCTGGAAATATTTAACCAGAGTTTCAATCGCGGTTAGATCTTAAATATGATATATTTGTTTAATTTAGAAACACAATTTAACAAGTTCCATCTTTATCACGGATAACAAAGAATGATTAACTCTTATTCCAACTAGAAGACAATTGACAAAATATTGTACATGCATTAGCAGGATCACGTGTATCCCTAGAAGAAATTAGTGAATATATATATAAGTAGACATTTAATCCTCACGAGGCCACTAATTCTCATTCAGACTATTATGGAGGGTTAGGGACTAAATGACAGATGTCAGTCAACCTGCAATATCTCTTTTAAATGGATGCCGCATGAATTAAGCTAAAATTGCAACAGATGAAAATATTCCCCAATTTCACCACTATTAAAACTGCCTTGTAATTGTTCTTCAAAATATTCCCCAATACAAGAACTGGCATATGAAATAGAACCGACTACATACTGGGTGTGAGATAAAATGTACTCATACAGTCATTGCCCAACTGCAAGGTGTTTTCTTTTTTAAAGACATGTGAGATTAGAAATTCATGGGGTAGGAAGATTTACGACAATGAGTTGAGCCTTTCCGTAAAAATCTCTACTTTAAGATCCAAGCGAAGAGATAAGTAAATCCCATAAAAACACCTCACTTAAGTGAATCCTTACTTAAAGAAGGTGTAAAAAGACAACAACATTTTAAGCGCTATTGGTTTTCTAATCCAAGGAACTGGACAATTAGGTCAAATTAGTTCCATGTTATCATAAACTAGTTAAAGCCTCGGATTATCCTTTAGGAATCTGCATTAGAATAAAGCAAACAAAAAAAAATCTTAAGCTTAAACAACAGAAAGGAATAACAATTGATTATATTTCACAACTTTTAACTAATCGATGTGGATAAGATGTGTGGGATTCATTTGACAATGTGGTTTTTAAGAAACCATTTAAAAGATTACTTTTTTGTATTTTAAAGTGTTGAAAACAATGATCTATAAATACAAAACAATCGCATGTGGATGATGTGTATTGACTTCACAAATTCTATGTAAAAATAAAAACATATATAAAATAAGAACCTGGTAGAATCCAGTTTTGCAACAAATGGAAAAACTGTAGTAAGAATGCATTTTTGGCCCACCAGACAATATTTGGTATGTTTCCGATGATGTGCAAGCAGCTAAATAGGCTAAGCATCACGGGAAACCAATCATGGTTTGGAGCAATGGTTGGAGGACCACTCCACTTTTCAAATGGTTTCGGACTGCACCCAGGAGTTATTGGTGAAAAAACGCAAGTAGTACAAGAACATTCAAAAGACCACCGAATGCTGATCTAAATTCTAAAGAGGTGTCTTTGTTTCAAAGCTATAGTAATAAATGTATTTAACTCATTAATTGTGCCATGACTGTCTATCAATTAAAGGAGTTTAAACCAATAATTAGCTAGTCCTATTCATGGTATTGCTTGTATTTCAAATATGTCATCCAGTATCCTCACGGAAATATTCAGTTTGGCAGCCTTAAAGGAACAGTCTGGGCACCATAACAACATAATAGATTTAAGTTTTTATGGTGCCAGGAGGTCCCTGACACTAGTTTACCCAATAGGGTTCAATACAGTGCTGATCAGCTCTGCCCATCTCCTATGCTTTTATTTGAGGCTTGAATAAGGACGCAAAGGACAGGAACAACCGTAGTAGGCGGAGGGGAAGCGTTTTTTTTTGTTTTTTTTAATGTGGAGCTACGGATATGCTAGGAGCGTCAGCTGATGCTATCTGTGACACCCCTTTCCGAGAAATCCTGTTCCAGACCAAAGTCAAAAAAGATAGGCAGAGCTGATAGGTGAATTCAACACTTTGAGGTTAAACTTGTGTTCGTCAACAGTTTTGCCTCTTAAGCTAAGCCAGTACCAGGAACATCATGGCACCATAACATCTTCCAATAGAGTTATGTTGCCCAGAGTGCTCGTTGAATAATGTCAGGGTAAAAGTCAAAGTGTATTTTATCACACATGGATTTTTTTTTGTAATTCTACAAACATGTAAATGTTACTTATGATATTTCGTTTTCGCAGTATGACGTTCTAGTTTTTAATAAACCTGCATCAATATAATTTTATTCTGACACCTGCTTCTAAAAAGGCACGACCAGAGCATTTAAATCAAATGATTTTGAGGGAAGCACTCTGAACACACACATATATAATATATCCGTAATGAAGCCAATATGGACTCATGTCCTCTAACTAACACGGCCATCGGGAATAAAATCATGGAAGTTATATGGGAAAAAGTAAGCAGATTTGCACACATGAAAAAATCCGATCATTAATTATTAAGAATTCTAGAACAGATTAACAAGTGCATACATTTCAGTCTCCAACAGAACCATGATTAAATAATGCATGTTCTGGGTGCTTTCCCAAACAATGATACAATAGTCCCGAACAGATTTTGCGTTAGCACCCCATTCCTCCACACACAGGTACTTGACAAATATATTGAAGATGCTTAAAGGGACGCAGTAGGCTATGCAGCTGCTTCATCTTACTGAAGAGTATATAGTGTCAGTAGTCCCCTGGTGCCATCCTTCTTTTAAAATATATTTAATGTTTTAATGCTAAACAAGAGTCCCCTGCAGCCCATCTGTGATGCTTGGGCTAATGATAAAGCATTAGCCTACGCAGCAATAGGAGGCGTAATTGGCTGAAAATGTAATACCATTGCTGGTATGAATTGGTATTGCTAGCAGGAAGTGTGTAATCTTGGGCTTACTCATACCCCCCCAATTGGGCTAGGCTGTGGTGGCAAGAGATCCTTATTCAGTGTCTGTGTAATATTTAGAGACTCCTTAAAGAGGTCTTAATCCTGAATGAAGGGACAGTCTCTGAGGACTCCAATCACTATAATCAATTCAATCAGATTAAATGATTATAGTGCCTACTGTGTCCATTTAAACTGCAGGAGAGTTGTTCATGCAGATACGCAGTGATGCAAGCAAGTGATGAAGCTAGATCCTAAGTGAAGGCTACATACCACCCAACATTGGGAAGTATGTAATCGAAATGGGCGGGTAGGCCTTGATAATTGCACAACATGCATAATTTTGGACAGCCCCACCCACAGTGTGTCAAGTACGCCAGACTGACAGACGGCATCCTGGCTGGCTTCCTCCATTCAGGGCCATGCATTGCCTACTGCATGATTCCACCCTCCACCACACAGTCTACAAGGCAATCATGCGGTGCTACTTGGCGACAGCAGGTCAGCATTCTAATATAGGGACTGTCCTGGAAAAAATAATACAGTTGGGAGGCCTGAGGTTAGAACCCAAATTTTCATAAGAGACAAGCGACTTTAAATTGCCCTGAAATACTGTTGGAGAAGTGTTTAAAATAAATTTGCACACACAGAGCTATACTCGCATATTATATAGCTGGTGAAGGCAGCACATAGACATGGTTTTATATAAACTTCTGATTGCTATTTGACAAAACCCTGTTCATCAAAAGTGTTTACAGTGATGAATGCACTATCAAAAATCAAAACTAGTAATGTGACAGATCCTTTATAACTTTGATCAACAGCCCTGCATGATTTGGCAAAGACCGAAATGTAAATATATCAATTTGTGAACATATGCTGCACTAAATCAAACAAACAGTATGCTTACAAAACCACAACCTGAATGCATGCATTCAAATAGCTCTAGACAATTCTCATATAAGCATATATTTAAATGTTTGTCTCTATAAGAAAGATACTTACACACATCCTGTTAATGTACCGTTTTAGCTATGTATTGTGCTTTTTGTATTGGTTTACATTATATTATAGCTTGGTGAATGGCATCATGGATTACAATGTAAAATATTATAATCCCAATAGTGAAAGATAAGTGGATCAGCGCTGAGTGACCAATCAGAGGGTATATTTTAAATAATGGGCAGCAAACCTAATGTATCGGGGGCTCCCTCACAAACCCCAGAAATAGGAATAAACCAAAAAAATAGAAAATCGGTTGTGCCGATTTTGTTTTGTTTTTTTAAATAGAGAAAATAACCAACTGATTGAAGACAATAGAAAAGAGTATTGAGATAATGAAACATATAAAATACAGAAAAAAACAATGCCCTTGCATTATGTGAAGGTGTCCAAGGGTATCAATTACTGTTTTTTAACCCCTGGGTCAGGATCCAAAAAGATAATTTTTTTCAGAGGGTTCGTAGTTGGAGTATTTAGCACATTATATTCAGAACCCAGGAAACCGTTCAAAATATGTTATTTTGTTTATCAGCACTGCCTTTCCATCTTGTAGCAAGACCCCCTGTGATCAGGAGGGGGAGTCTAATAAAGTATTGCACATTTTATGTTAATGTAATTTTATGACACTTGTACAGTAGGTCACTGAGCTACTTTTCAAAATGAATAATGAGTTGCCAAGATAGTACCATGTACATAATATGGTTATCTTATATAAATTATTTTTTTTAAAGTTATTGAAAAAGATGTATCAATAGCTTTTACTGTAAGCGACCGAACATTGAATGGTCACCATTTAAGATGTGACTGTTCCTCCGTAAACTCTTAATTACAGATTTTAAATGATCACAGAAAATATATATTTGCCTAGCTAAAGTTTAATTTAAAGTAAAATTAAAACGATGCAAGGTCAGAAGCCAGAGATGACCCCTTTAGCACAACTTCCCGTGACCATGACTTGTGTATAGCGCAAAAGTAAACAGGAGAAAGTTACAATGAGGAAACACAAACAATTAAGAGAAAAAAAAACTAACTGTGCAACAAGGAAAGTGATCACAGGAGAAGACAGCAAGGAAAGCAATTTTGTGCAAGCCACATGTCTCGTTTTGCCATGCAGATGACAACACAAGATTTCTTTGATAGACGGGAGAAGGAAGCATTTGACCAGACCTTCATCCTGCCTGTTCTTCAATGTGAGGGTCAGCTTTACACACCTACATCAATCAAGATAAGGCAGAACAAGACATTCTTTGTCTCCATTGGAAGTGATATGTTTCATATAGGCAGGGGATTAAATAGAAATGGCTCTGCGTTACAGACAGAAAATAAGGTGGGCCTTTGAGACTAATAAGAACATTGGCGTACAGGAAGGAAATTTAAGAACTGGATTAATGACAACCTGGTAAATATGAGAAATGGTGAAATTAGTCACACATTTCTCACAGAAAGGGAAAAACATACCCGAAGCAGCAGTGGGATGTAATTTACCCTAAACAAATAATGGGTCCTTCTTCTTGATGTGTACATTAGCAATTTTGTCAAAAGGAGAAGACATCTTTAATTTCTACCAAAGCTTGGAGAAACAAAGATTGTATTGATAAAATATTGTTTGTAAAACGATTAGTAGTCTGGAAAGTTGTTGCATATCCCCCTAACATTATAGAAATGAAAGAGAAAAGGGACAGAAACAAAGAGAACAGGAGCCAATCTTAGTGTAAACTCCTACTTGGGGGATAACCCCTGAGAAATGTTTACCAATATAACAGATTGATATAGTCCAATACTGCATACAGTATTTTTTTTACCGTATGTAGTATTTGACTATATCAATATGTTATATTGGTAATCCTCCTATTCTTCTCCTTTTTTGTGTCCATATCTCCCTAACATTTCTAGATACACGGAGTCAAGTCATGATTTGGGACACGAGAATAAAATCACCAACGAGTTTAAAAAAAAAAATTAAAAAATAGACTACCTCCTTGCCTCTTCCCCGACTTTTTTCTCTCCCCATTTTTATTTAAATTCCTTGGCACTTACTTTTAACTCCTAAGATTTAAAAAGTAATGAGAATATATGAGGTTGACACCAATTAGACTTTTCATAGTTGGAAATCCTAGTGGCTAGGGTTTTGCTGTGTCCACAAATATCTCAAGTTCACCCTTGTTGCAATTATGCTAACAGAAGTCCAGTTTCTCACACCATATAGCTCTACTTGACGGGCTGACAGGCCTCCTTTATGGTTGTGCATCCTGCTGCATTTGAGAAGGTATGTGTACTATGCTCTTGGCATGCCACCTCTGAGGCCTCAACTCACGTTCTGCTTCCATATTCCCTTCTAAAAGCAGTAAAGATTAGTTTCCGACAAAACTGCAATTTGGCCAAATTTGGGAAGAATTCCTGAATTCTGAAGTGAAATATACACAAATTAAAGACTAACCAAGCAGTGCAATGCTAAACATGAACAGGGAGAAAGGAGGCAAGGTTTCAGGTTCGACAGTCACTCCATGTTGATTACATTCACAAATCAAGTGAGAAGTAAACAACAGAGGGAAAAACAGGAGGGTCCGTAGAAAATACGTATTTATAAAAAATATTTAATATATTATATATATAGATTTTTATTCAGCTCCTACCTGCATTAATCCATCAGATTATTTAGTATGTTTTTCATTACGATTTTATATTTTAAGAACATTTTTTTTTTTTTTTGTAAATTTGAATACTTGGAATGAAAAGTAGCAGAAAAAACAAAAAGTGTGAAAAAGAATTGTTAATACAAAAATAAAAAAAATAAAGATTACAGCAACTTACATTCCAGTAATAATGTGAAATGCCAACATCTTAATTACACGTTTTTTTGGGAATAAAAATGTTTGTAGGTAGAGTTACTGAAAGATTTGGACAAGTCAAAATAACGTAATATACTATCAGTCTAAAATAAGAATAGAAACTTTATTGTGTGATATTTTTTGTATGTACAGGTTTTGCTTTTGGTCAGTGTAGATTTTTGTATAGCAGAAATCTATACCTGTACTTTTTTTTTAAAAGTGAAGAGAACTTAATACCCTGAAGAAAAAAAAAAAAAAGTAATTCAAAGCAAAAGCTCCCAGATATATTTGACTGATATTTGTAATATTTCTTAAGTTCTAATTGCATTATATTTTAATACCTATTAATAGTTCTTCAAAGTATTTACTGAAACAGCAAGAGCTATGAAATGCCAACAGATGAGTTAAGGCTGTTAAGCCACACATCTATCATGCTGGGATCAAATCAGCATTCCGCTTTACCTCGGCAGACCTTTTAAATCCTGCAGGGTTACGTTTTATGACTTGTCATGGCCATTTTAAATCATCTATACATTTTCTCGAGAGCTAGATATATTCATGGACTTCTCTATAAATCAGGAGCTGTGTGATATCCATGACAAAACCACATCCCATAGCTGCTGATGTCACTAGGGATTGGAAATCAAATTTCATGGACTGATAGTAAATCACCACTGATTTTGATATAGTGTAAAGCACAGCATGCAGTCTGCGGCCAGGCGTCTCTCTCTTAGAGAAGTGGTTAAGGTAACAAACATCCATGCAGAGCACTCAGGTTGCCGTGTGATAATAACATTACCAATTCACGTGGTAGAAAGGCGTCGTCCTGCCGTGCAATGACCATCGAGACACTTTCGCCCAGTTTAGTACTCCTCAGCATGGCCACCAGCTCCTCTTGAGTCTTCCCTGCAATGTCAATGCCATTCACCTGTGAAAAAGAAAAGTTATCTTTAGAATGTTGCAAACGTTGCGGAGTTCATGGTTTCCTCCTTTAGGAACACTCACTTTACTTGATTAGATTTAGGTGCCGTCCCTTTAAATTGAAAAAGAAAATTTAAACAAAACCCTTTAAAAACACAACTTACCTATTACTTACTACTACTCCAGGACTGAGACAGACTTGTCCCTGTTGCACAATCCTGATGACATTTGTTTAGATTATATTTTACAAATAAGAATTAAAGACATATTGCACATGCATGGCAATAACACAGTAAAGCACTGGACAGGCACAGCATCTGACATAAGCAAACCGTGCATGCCATGGAAGGCAAGGGGGGCAGGGGCCACTAACCGAAGAGGGCTGCAAAAGGGGGTGGTAGCATCCAGCCAATCTTCTGAAAATTAAAATAGTAGGATGTATGTTAAGTTTTCTGCACAGCTCTGAAAGAATAAGGCAGTAGGCAGGAATTGTGCAGGCTTTTGCTAGCCCAGCCCTCAGTGGGATTTTGTACAAGGAGTTGGTGGCCTATGCGCTCAATGCTCTCCAGAGCTGAACTGGCTACGGGAATATTTCCTGGTGAAGTGCAGTATCTGAAATTGATTAGGCTGATATGATATGAGTATGAGTATGAGTATGCATGATGTTCTTAGAAGTGTTTGCCAGTGACAGCAGGGCAGAGCAGGATTTACCATGAGGCGATCATAAGCGACTGGCTAGACCCCAGAGCCATGAATTTGCTTGGCCACATTAGTAATTTCTATATGAAAAATGAAAGGGGATGGTCAAACTGGTAACCCACCTAGGGAAATGTGGGATCTTAATCCGTCTCTGCTGCAGGGCGAGATGAAACGGTGATGATATCAGTCATACTATACACCAGCCGTCATTTGGTGGCAGTGGAGCCGTTGGGAAAAGAGTCTGTGTCTCTTAGGCACGCACAGATCTCTGGGAAAATGTATTTGTCCTGTGCAGGTTATACGGACAGAGGTTACAGGGATATATGATGTCACACCTTGCAAGTCCAGCCGCATTTATTTGACAAATCTATATAATGTGATTGCTCCACATAAATAGGACCATCCACACTGTGATCTGCCAATTTCATGTGGCCAAAAAAGGGCATTCCTTTGTACTTTCCCCCAGGCCAAAAGTTGCCAGTTCTCCTTTTTTCCAGCAGATGCCAAATTATTAGTTTTTTAACCTTTTTGAATCCATCCAGCTCACCACATTAATTAAACAAAGTTTGCGCAGAGGATGAATGAAATGAGAAAACATAGGTTTCATAACACGTCCTTCTAATGTTTAAAGAATTGCATTTGCAAAAGAAGACACCGATCTAGAATAAATGAAAAGGCTGCCTTACATCTTTACAGTAATGGACACTCTGTCTTCCCAATTCAACAATGTGAGTAATATTTTCCAATGTAACAAGACATTCCACAAGAATATTGTTATTTGTCATATACAGGGGATCAGGGAATTTCTTCACGCCTGCTCTTTATTGAGCAATTTCACATATTTCTTATAAATCTAACTCCATAGATAAAAATAAATAAATATAGTTTGTTGTAAGGAGGAAAAAAAAAAATGTATAAATATATATAGTCAAGGCACAACATCCCCATCCAATAAATGTACTGCTACGCTGTCATATGCCTGGGATAGTAGTAAACTGTACTGGAACAAAACAAGTTTCTGAGGATTTTATATCATTGATGTGAAACCAATCCTATTATTACACATTTTTATCTTTGTTGTGGCTTCACGCTGCATGGTCAGAAAACAGCCTGACACTAATGAGGCCCAAATGTTCGAAAATGTTGTGTGTGTGACTGGCTTCACTGAGCTCACAATGTTAATCAATGTTCTTTCCACCACATAACTGGGTTATCGGACTTAAATAAACACAAAATTTTAGTGGATATCAGTAAGCCCATCAAGACCACAGACTGAGGTTAGGCAGCCAGTTAGTACATCAGGGAGTATGGTACAACGCTGCAGAATTTGTCGGCGCTTTATAAAAAAATAAAAATAATAATAATAATATGGGTGCGAGATCCCAGCTACAAGGTTAATAAAGGCAGCTGGATGTTATGTATCAAATTACACCGTTTACCATTCTGTGTGGTTCTCAATATATTTGCAATTCTGACGTAAGCTATCCAGGCCAATCAAAAACATAGATCCCTAAAGGAGCTACAACTACCATGATGTTACCTCTTAGAGGTGCAAGTGATGTGTTCATGTAAAGACATACCAACATACCTAGGCTAGAGGAGGAGACACAGGAATCCAAGGACAACAGACACTGTCTAGAGCGCTTTGGAGTTAAGCTGATCATGAATGGTTTAACCTCTTAGGTACGATGGCACCTATGACCTAAAGGCACTATAACAACTTAATCGAGATAAACTTGTTATGGTGCCTGGAGAGTTTCTTTAGAGGGACAGACTAAGTACCTGAATCACTACAGCAATTATATGCATATTAGAGTTTCCTTTTAAGGATAATTCATCACCTAATGACCTAGCAATCACTATTCATGCAATTAGGTAAACATGTCAAGGTGAAGAACAATGCATTTTATTCACACCAATTAATTTAAAAATAACATTTACTGCTGTTTACAGTACACATTACAGTGAGCTGTTTAGCTAAAGGGCTCTGAGCAACTTGTGGAAAAAGCATACCAGGGTTAGAAAGATGGTTTATGAGCCAAAGAGGGGGAATTGTGCAGTACGTGATGTGATAACCGTACATTTCACCCACATAACGGAAATTCGACTTTTACTTTGGCCTTAGGTTTGCGCTACTATGGAAACTGGCATTGAAAGTAGTAGAACAGGGTTTTAAACATGTTTTAAGCAAATTAGACATGCTGGCGGTAAACTGGGAGTGAAACTGCTTTTAAATCTTTTGATATTTAATTTACCAAGTTTATTACAATAATGTTTGCTATCCAAATTTCATCTTCCAGATATTTCTGCAGTCATCTTGCCTAATCTTAGCAATTCCATTCCGATCAGCAAAATTCCACATACAGCGAGCCAGCATATACCGCACATGTTTAATAAATTATGTCTGAACATCGGAATGATGGGATTTAAGTGAGAATTCTGAGTATTCCTGACCTTTCATTATGGCTTATTCACAAAAAAATAAAAATAAAAAAAAAGACTGTAATGAAACAGCAGACCGTGTTCTTATACCTCCAATATTCTATCTCCAGACAATAACCGTCCATCCTTTATGGCAGCTCCTTTGGGCAAAATGCTCTTAACGAAAATAGGGCCAGGCCCATGTACTGAAGAGTCTCTGGTGACCACCGTGAACCCAAGACCCTCTGCACCTGGAGAAGCACAGTTAAAAAGAATTTTAAGAGTTAGCAAAAAAAAGTCAGAGAGAAATATCTATCTATATTATTGTATAGCTATGGCCATTTTCTTTAATCATATGTTGACATTCTAAGCTGATTAGATGTATTCAACATTTTAAAATCAGATTTGCAGGAACTTGACACTCCAAGAGGCCATCACATCACTTATGAAATTGCAATACCCTTACATAATCTGATAGGTCTCAAATTTCCCATTGCTTTAACTCTGCCCTTAAAAGGGTCGGTCCTCTTCCCTCTCAGTGGTTAGCCCAAACTTAGCTAGTTTAGTAAGAATATTTCCTACTGTGACCTAGTGTTTCATCTAGGTAGAAAACCTCACACCTACAAGCTAACCGCCATGCCTACCTATGTTTAAAGTTTATTGTGGAGACACGCAGGCTTTGAATTTAAACCTGTTAGCTCCCTTTATACCAACAAAAAGTGCAATATTTTTGATGCTCCTGTAACATTGTGACAAAATATCTGTTTGCCCCAGCTGTTGTGGTAGTGCAAATTAGCTTCTTTAGCTTATGTACGATTAAAATAAAGAGTTATAAAAAAAAAAAAATGAAAAAAATTGCAATACCATGTGTAGAAGAAATCCATAAAAGTTAAACTAAGTTAATTATTTACGGTAATTTAAATGACAGTCCAACTGCAGACAAAGTCAAAGTGTTAAATAGAGAAGAGAGAGAATTTGGCCATAATGGGCTAGATTGGAATAGTGTAATTTTAAACGTTTGGAGATCTCTCCCCACTTGTGTAACCTTCTTCAGTATTACTAACCCGCTTAGCTCAAACTTTTTAAATATATTCCCTATTGTAACTTTGTCAGAGGAGATGTAGTCCACAACATCTGAAGTGCCAATCGCTGACTACCTTGATCCGTGTAAGGGTAAAAGAATTGTTAATTAAATAAATAGATCAATAAATATATTGTTCAATACATCTATATACCTAAAGCTTTATCTTAATATCAGTAATGAAAAAAACAAAAATGATTCAAACAATACTCATGATTGTCCATGGCCTTAATAAGCTATGCAATGGAGCGAAAATGATTTAATAAATGTGATTTACTATCTGCCTCTCCCTAAAGTTAAGTATGATAGCCTGCTTGAATGATCCAGTCCTGAAATATAACAACCATAAGGCAGATAAGATCGTAAGTCATGTAAAGAATCCAATAAGTCATTATTGCTACCAGCAGCTGAATAGCATGACTGAATAAAAACATGTTTTTATATACTTTATTGTATTTGTATTAGATGTTTTTGCATGTTTCCATGATAATGATTGTGAGAACAATGTCCTGTCACATTTTTTTATATAGGATCCAGACTAAAAAAAAAAAAATGTTACTTGCGCACGATCCCAAATCCCTATGTACATTTAAATAATTGGAGGTTCTTTAGTATCACTCCGATGGCCATTAAAGTGTAAGCTCACCTGCCCTGTAAATGCAAAGCCTCTTAGGTAAGTCCTACACTAACAATTCACCATGCTTATTTCAGCTAAAATAAGAAAAATCTCTTTTGAGACAAAGAGGGGTATTTGTCTAACCTTCTATAAACATATCAACTCTTAATAGGGAACACAGGCGTTGAAGTTGATGTGAACAATAGTCACAGCTGCCACCTAAGAGTAGTGGGAGTTTGAGCATAGGGTTTAACTCTGAATATTAGGAAATCCTCTAAGACAAGACATGATAAAGGCTCTTTGGCCATAACTAATATTTTTTTCTGTAACTTTGAGGGAATAAATCAGGACTTGCAATCCTTAGTCATGCCTTATATTCCTTATTGCGGTTTAGCCTATAAGTTGCTTGGCAGTAGTAACATCTCATATCCACTCCATACTTTTTATACATTTAAAATATTTTACTGAATGACTAAATCACATATGACCATCTCAAATAATTTTTTTTTTTTTTTTTTTTAAGCCATTTTTTTCTCACATATGATTTCTGGTTCTGGGCACTTAGGCAAATTCAAGTTTAGTAAAAAAAAAAAAAAACATCAAAGCCAAATTACGGGATCACAATGTATTATAATTATTGAATATTTAGATACCCACATAATAAGAATCCGAGTTACCTTTTTTTAGGTCAATTTTTAACTTCTTGGCATTTTTCTTGTTGCCAAACCCGAGAGGAGAAAGAGATGGTGAGGAGAAGCTGCCACTTTGTGACAGCAGGTTTGGACTGGCAGGTGACTGGTACAAAGTCATCCCTACAGACTCCATGCCATTAGTTGGTTCGGCCATCTTTACGCCAAGTTTTCCATAGATGGGAGGAGGAGGAGGTTTTATATTTGGGATGTCGTCTTCATCATCATCATCATCCAAAATTGGTAGCGAAGTGATGAGGGATTTTTCATATAAGTCTCTGTTTTGGGGTGGGACAGTTTCTACTAGAACACTGCGTTGTTTCATTGCTTGGCGAAATATTTCTTGAGCTCTGTTACAGATAGACAAAATAAGTGCCATTATTACTGAACAACTAAACAGCGCAAGGTTTAAAGATCCCCAATTAAAGGGACACTATATCATCTCACCTTTTAAGTAATTGATGTGCTTCTAAAATAATGTTAATATCAAGGTACATTTAGTGCTTTGTTAGACACAACATATTTATATATATTTAATATGTTGTGTCCTGTTGATTATGTCTCCTTACTGAACAGAATTACTCTAATCCTTCACCACAATAAAGATGGAGGTATCTCCAGCTAAAGAAACCATACAGCCTTTGCATAACAGAGCAATGAAAAACTACACGACAGATGTTGTCTTGGCAACCAAAAGCTATTTTTTGGATGTTCTAATTTATGATTTACTGCACACCATAAAACTGTTGGATGAAAAGGACATAAAAGATGAAAAAACAAATTGCATTCTATGAAAAAAATTCCCTTTACTTAAAACACCATCATAGTTTTTTTTTTTTTGCTTTAAAAAATAAAAAATAAATAAAAAAAAACCCAAACAAACAAAAAAACTAATGGTTTACTAGACATCCTGCATTGTGAAGAAGCTGCAGTTGTTTCTGCAAGTTATTTTTTCACTGTACAGAGCTAAAGATACTCTGAGTTTTTGTTTTTTTGCTAAAGTAAGCATACAAAGTGAAGTTATCGTGAAGTTCTAACTTAACCCCTTAAGGACTGAGCCAAATGTACACTTTATGATCAAAACAAAACGTAAAAAAACCTGGAATTTGACAATATGTCTGTCTAACCGTAATTCACCTCTTTCATATTAAGTGCACCCACACTTATTATATTTCATTTTATTCAGGAGAAATAGGGCTTTAATTTAACATCAAATATTTAGCTATGAAACATAATGTAATATGAATAAAATGTAAAAAAAAATGGGAGAAAAAATGATTTTGTTTTTAATTTTCTTAATTCTACGTGACATTTTAACTGTGAATGTCATAATACTGTTTGCTTTTACTGCAATAAAATATACATATTTGTATTCAGCAAAGTCTCACGTGTAAAACAGTACCCCCTATGTACAGGTTTTATGGTCTTTTGGGAAGTTACAGGGTCAAATATAGTGTGTTACATTTTTCATTTTTTTCACATTGAAATTCGCCAGATTGGTTATGTTACCTTTGAGACCATATGGAAGCCCAGGAATGAGAATTACCCCCATGATGGCATACCATTTGCAATAGTAGATAATCCAAGGTATTACAAATGGAGTATGTCCAGTCTTTTTTAGTATCCACTTGGTCACAAACACTGGCCAAAGTTAGTGTTAATATTTGTTTGTGTGTGAAAAATCCCCAAAACTAATTTGAACGCCAATATTGGCCAGTGTTTGTGACTAAGTGGCTTCTAAAAAAGACTGGACATACCCTATTTGCAATACCTTGGGTTGTCTACTTTTGCAAACGGTATGCCAACATGGGGGTAATTTTCATTCCTGGGCTACCATACAGTCTCAAAGGCAACGTAAACAATCTGGCGAATTTCAATGTGAAAAAACTGAAACACAAGCCTTATATTTGACTCTAACTTTTGAAAACACCATAAAACCTGTACATGAGGGGTACTGTTATACTCGGGAGACTTTGCTGAACACAAATATTAGTGTAAAACGTAAAACGTATCACAACAATTATATTGTCAGTGTAAGTGCAATTTGTGTGTGAAAAATGCAAAAAAAATTCACTTTCATCGATGAGATCATTGTTGTAATACATTTCACTGTTCAGCTAAGTCTTCTGAGTAAAACAGTACCCCCATGTACAGGTTTTATGGTGTCTTGGAAAGTTACAGGGTTAAATATAGTGCAAGCAAATTAAATTCCCTGGACTTTCGGCTTGGGTTGTCAGGCAGGTCCTGCAAATTAATAAAATGAGCTACCGGTAATTATGTAAAAATGTTACATAAATATATACATAGAATTATATATATATATATAATCATTTAAAAAAAAAAATATGTATCTATATATAGTGATATATACTTATGTATATATATATATATATATATATATATATATATATATTTATTTATTTAGTTCTACGTGTATTTTGCTAACATATATTAATATCAAAATACAATTATAACGAAATTACACATATCTATTTAAATGATTAAAAAATTCAATTGGAAAATAAATCATTTAAACGTATTTACATATTTATTTTATATATATATATATATATATATATAAATGATCTAAGTATATCTAATTTTGTTTTAAACTTTATTTAAACTTTTTTAGGCAGCAGGGGAACTACCTGTTGACGGCTATGCCTCGCAAGGACCTCGCGATCACAAGGCCCAGGAGGGCCGCAACGGCAGCAGGGGCACTGCTGTGGACGGCTATGCCTCGCAAGGACCTCGCGATCACAAGGCCCAGGAGGGCCGCAACAGCAGCAGGGGCACTCCCTGAGATGCCAGGTGAGTTCCCTCACCATGATCGCTGGTGAGCGGGTAAGTACATAGGACGGCGGGGACGGGCTATGCCACCCGCTGGCATTTAAAGCCGGGTCACCAAGGATGGCATAGCACGTCCTCCGTCCTTAAGTGGTTAGAGTCATAGTAGTCAAAATAATAACATAGCTGGCTTATAGAATTTTTCCACTTTGGCCATTTTGACATTACATTTGAAACTTTGGATTTTTACGTTAGTAAATAATCCTGACAGTGTAAGTTTCATAAAAGGCACATGGATCCACTGTGTCAAGGTACATGTTCCACGTTATAGTACTTACTGGGTGAAGGATCTGTCCATAAGTTCAACATTGTTAATTTTTACAATGCATTCATTCTCTTGAAACAGGCCCTCCCGCTTAGAACGGCTGCTCTCCTCAATTCCCCGAATATATAAACCTAACGGCCTAAACAGAAAAGAAAGAAAAGATTATGCAGTTAGAAAATGAATACCCTCAAATCATTACTAGTAATGGATGATCCGAATTCAAAATATCATAGCGGTCCTTATACCTCCTTATTGCAGCTATACGCCAGTGTAATATACTGGTATAAACAGATGAAGATGGTCATACGTAATGCAAACACAGAGAGAGTAAGGGTTTTGATTTTTTTTTTTTCACTAAACTAGAAATGGCAGAAAAGTTACAAGTTGCATGCTCTATGTCACTGAAGTCAACCTGGAAAAATACGTGAACCGGAGAAATGGTTAACTTCAAAAGTGACCTAGAATGTGCAAATTTCTTGAATTATTCACCAAATTTATTGAATTATTCATTTTAAAAAAAAACAAAACTTTTTTTTTTTTTTAAATCTTTTCTCAGTGTTTCATGTTTTTCTCCTCTTTCCTTTAAACCAATATATTTTCTTGCTTTGTATCATTGCAAACAGAGGAATGAAATAGGTTTATGCCTTGGCAAATGCAAAATGCTTTTAAGACGATATCAGAGCACAACATTTATTTTTATTTAAGCTCACGTGATGAGAGTTACAAATTAAGCCGTTAAATTTGGCACGGTATAGGTTAATTTCAGTGATTAAGGCTCTCCGAGTGATTAAACTACACAACCACTAGAATGCTGATCTAACCCTTTCGCAAATGGATAAAACGCCAGCGTTTGCTGGCGGTGCAGGTGACTGGCATAGATATAATTTTATGCAGTTGAATGGTTACTTTGTACTTATGACATTTTAGTCTGTATTTCCAGACATTGAAGGTCTGTCCACCACCTCCACTAGAACGACATAAGTATATGTATGGATCAGTGAGCCTATAAGACAATATTAAGTCACTTACAGATGAAGGCTTCTTGCCTTCACAATGAAAACTCTTCATTAGGCCGCATAGCTTAAAAATATTTACCCGTGGAATCATGCTGGCAAAGGTTAATTAAGAATGGGAAAAATAAAGATTAAACTGCATACGGCCAGGCAAGTAAAAACTGTTTGCCAACACTGTGTCTAGTGTGGATCATACTGCAGGAAATGGGAGAGACAACTATTAGAGATGAACAATACATAAAGGAACGTATTTTCTCAGTAGACAGATTGTTTATTTAAATTAAAGTACTCTTTTTGTTAAAGGATATTGCTCAGCATTTCTAAACCCAATTGGTACCTTGGAGGCCTGGAGTGTTATTTTATACCGTCCAAGGAAATGGTTATTTGCAGGGACTGTCCAAAACTGTAGAATCTCTGGTACACACTCAAAATACAGAGTACCCATTACATGGGAAGAGAAGACTTTGCACCCCATGGGGTGGGGATCATCCCTACTAAAGAGGGCAAGTTGTTAAGTCTTATTTCTAGGACCTTCTTAAAGGGATACCATAGTCACCAAAATAACTGTAGCTTAATGAAGCAGTTTTGGTGTATAGATCATGCCTCTGAAGTTTCACTGCTCAATTCTCTGCCATTTAAGCGTTCAATCACTTTTGTTTCTGTTTATGCAGCCCTACCCACACATCCCCTGGCTGTGACTGACACAGTTTGCATGAAAAAAAATTGTTTCATTTTCATTGAAATGTTAACTCGTTTTAAAAGTTTGTATCTCCTGCTCTGTAAATGAAACTTAAATTACACACAGTAGCCTCCTGGAGGGTCTAGAAGGCTGTTAACAGAGCAAGAGATAAGCAATAAACAGAATGTGTAATAAAGGAAGTATAAACATTAGATGTGTTTGGGAAGACCATGTAAGTCACATGCAGGAAGGCATGACTAGAGCTGTGTAAACAAAGTGATTTAACTCCAAAATGGCAGATAATTGAGCAGTAAGACTGAACTATACACCAAAACTGCTATATTAATCTAAAGTTGTTTTGGTGCCATTAAGAAGATGTCTATGTTTTTATTGCACAAACACGCCATTTAACGAAAACATAAAGCTGTATTTGTCCCATTTATGGATTACGGATTCAGTCTTAGAAGCGGAATAAATGGATTGAGCTATGCTACGAATCTGGGATATTAAAGGGGAAACAGACACAAAAACAAAAGCTCCCCAGAATTTGATCACTTATTATTAGAAGAAATGTTCATAAAACATATTCTGTTGCCCAAAACATCTTTGTTAGATGTAATTTTTAAAGGATTTATGTTTCTCGGTCTCGGCAGACTGCACATTAAGTATAATTTGCAGAGTTTGTTTTTTTATTTATCACCAACTCTTACCTTCCACTAAGAGAAGAAAAAAAAGGCACAACATGGATTCCCAATGGTCCACCGTCCCCCGAAATCTCTACCTTTCTTGTTATTTCACTAGTAGTAAAAAAAGAAAAAATAAGCATAGGTTTCATTGAGGCAGGAGCAGATGAAAATGGTTATTACAAATCCTGGCATTTAGTGCATTTTTTTGAAGCTAATGGCATTACTTGACAGTTCATTGCAGCAAAACTAATAGATCTCATTGAGCAAAGGGATTGAAATGAAAATTTCTATATAATGGAGACGCTGGCATGCTTGACCAAGTTTTGATCACCCATCGCAAAAGCAGTTGATGGAGAGTTTCATTATTCACCTCTTCGCTGCTGGAAAGGCCAGTAACCTTTTGATTGGGAAAGAGGTCATGTCAATTTGCCTGTGTGTTCAAAGGCAGCTATTACCATCACTTAATTTGAGGTTTTGTTGTAGCCGCTCACCTGTCTACGCAGCAAGCATAATGATACGCATAGCCATATTTTTGTACACAGCATGTTATGAGCATACCAATCGTTTTCAGCAACACACAGGTGATTCCTGAAAGCTTGTTTTATTTAGCAACAACAGATTTTATAAATGAAAAAAAAAGAAGAAAAAAAAAATGTGCTCTTTCACCCCTCCATCCCTCTCTTCCTAAATTACACACCTGATGAAAAGGAATTTCATATACATTTTATTATTATATACAATCAAAAATATACAACATATTAGCAATCATCCGGTCAGGAACGAACTACAAAATAGTATAATTGATTCTGATGTTTTCTTCCCATAAAAGCCACTCTTGTTTAAAAATTTCCGTTTTAGGTGTTGGTAAGCGGAAAGTTAGTTAGTCTATTTTCAAATATGTATTGTATGACCTCATTTATGTGTGGTGATTGAATAGCTTTCCAGTGTCAGGTGATAATTGTCGATGCAGAAATTAGAATATGGCCTAGTATAATTTTATTATAATTTGGTAAATATTATCGGGATTTGACTGAAGAGACAAAGCTCCGTTGTCAAATTATCAATTTATTGTCAACAGTTGTAATTCATTTATGTATCGAATTACAATAAGGTCTCATTTTAGGGCACGACCACAGCATGTGACACAAAGATCCCCTTTTCCACACCCCTCCAGCATGTATCCGTATGGGATTAATTTAATTTGTGTAATCTGGAGGGAGTAAGGTACCAACAGTATAACATTATAACCCCTCAATGCAATGATGTCTGAAAGTGTCAGATTATAGGACGTTGAGATGTTTTAGAATAGTGAACCAGCCCGGTTTGGCTTAGGGACCCGGGCCCTAAATGGAAAAGAACTGATTAGGTACATCTGGCAACCCAAGAAAATTGAAAAAGAAATCAGTAGTGTAATTCTAGAATACCTGTTGAAAGAATGGAATAAGATTAGAAAAAAACTAAAAATCCTGGGAAACATTTTTGGGTTCATGAGGATAGAAACATTAGAAGCCTTATTGCCAGATTTAAAAATAGACTCTTGGAAGGATAGGAAAATTGAAACTCTGGATGATATAACAATAGGAGATAGAATCAAAGATTTTGTAACTCTGTCTAGGGAATTCGGTCTCCCTCAGGCTGAGGCTTTTCGATATTTAAGAATAAAATCCTTTATGGACAAATCACTTGCTAAGAGTAATATTAGTAGTAGTATCCTCATAAAACAGATTTTTGGAAATAATAGTACTCGAAAAAATATGGCAAATTGTTATGCCCTTATAAGAGCGACCCCCAAAAACATAAGGTCTAAACAAATAAAAAGTTGGGGAAAAGAATGTAATTTAAAAATAGACCCAATAAAGTGGGGGAATATGTTGATACAGTTAAAAAGAAATGTTCACAACGATATATTGTTTGAGACTCAGTATAAAGTTTGCTATCGTTGGTATTTAGTGCCAATGAGATTAAACAGAATTGATCACAATGAATCTAAAATATGTTGGAGATGTGGAAGTAATTTGGGAAGTTTTATCCATATTTGGTGGAGTTGTGGATTAATTAAGAGATTATGGGATGAGGTTTTTAGAAAAATATATGTTTGGGACAAAATTCTTATAGAACAATCTCCAATAAGGGCCCTCCTACACCTTCAATGGCCTGAGTTATTAAAATACGAACAATTTCTGGTCTGTCATTCTTTTATGGCAGCAAAGATTTTGATAGCACGGGGGTGGAAGAGTTCCGCGACAATTGAGTTCAAACATTGGGAGAAACAATTAAAACTTCAGATTAAAAACGAGATAGGGCTTTTTAAGAGGAAGGATAATGTACAGAAATATGAAATGGGGAAAAAATGCTTAAAACTCTTAGAAAATAATGAGCAATAATAACAATCTTTTGTGATGTATACACAGAAATGTTAATAGATAAAATTGACTATGCATGTTTAAATCCTATTGTAAGGTGCTGCCTACTCCCACTAGTGTAAGAATGTATGATGTATGAATTGAACTGTGAAAGATGTTTTATGATAAAGTTTGGAGGGTTGGATGTCTAACAATACTGTGGTAATTGTTTACATTTTTATATTTTGTATGATATAAATGTCTTGATAATGATTCAAAAAATTTAAAATCTAATAAAGATATATTTGTAAAAAAAAAAGAAACATTTTGAATAAACTTAAAAAAAAAAAAAAAAAAAAAAGAATAGTGAACCAGCCCAGTCTTCAATAATCCCAATGGTCCTAATTTTTTGTTATTTTTTTCCAGTTCTGTACCAAAGGGAATGTTGATAAAACATTGTCTGTTGATAGTTCTTGATGAAATGGGTTGGCAACAACATTTTCAAAAATTTTTTTAAATACAATTGTATGCAACTCACTAGTCTTCTTCTTTACCTCCATTACCTCTCCCACTTCGTATTCCCTATAAATCATTGTTGAGGTTGGTGTTTATTACAAAACAATGTGCTCAAATTTAATTTTTAATTACTTGTTGTGTTTAAAAATATATAAAATGAAAAACGTTACATGTAACCATTATAAAAGATTAGCCAATTTATCATATTTGTTGATCAACTCTCAAATTTCCCAAGTGTGCCTATACCTCTGTATTTATGGAAAGTAAAGAACCGGTATAAAATAATGACTTAATTTGCACTTGCTTACAACTGGTCTTTGATTTCATTAAAAAGCTAGGTTGTTTAAGTTTTATGGGATATGTAGTACACAAACATTTGCATTGCTGAAGTCGGCTGTAAGACTTTTTGGCTTGGCTGCGTAACTCACAAAAATAAACATAGCTAGTCATAATTACTGTATGTTAGAGGAGAAGGGTGGCTTATTAATATGTGTGAATTTATTTAAAATTCATCAATTATCCATTTAAAATGCATTAAAGTGTTACATAGTTACATAGTTAGATAGCTGAAAAGAGACTTGCGTCCATCAAGTTCAGCCTTCCTCACACCTGTTTTTTGCTGTTGATCCAAAAGAGAAAAAAAAAAAAAAAAAAAATATGTTCTGCCAGACATTCATGTTTATCCCTAACAAATTGCATCTAAAACAATTTCCTGAATTATTAATAGTAGACACAGTGGTATATATGCCATCATTTGATTCATCAATATTTTCACCACTCTGTTTGACATTTGTAGCTTTGTGACATAGAAAATGTGACTCATTTATAAGCTCCCGGCTTCTAAGGAGCAGAAAGGGTATTAAGAGTTATACATTTAGAAATCCTCCATGCCTTTCTTTCACGACCTTCAAACACACAATAGCAGTGCCCTGTCCTTTGCAACAATCATTCCTAAATATCAGAAACCCCAAAAAAAAACGAGCCACACAAAAGCCATTGATCCCTCTTGTGTAGCTGAATAAAATGTACTCAGCACCCTTCTTTTTAGGAATTGTTAAAACCCACTTCAACATGCTTGGTGGATAGAAGCCTCGCTAGATGCATTGGGAGCCTCCATTGTCCAGATCTTACACAACTCATTTATAGATTAATACCGTGCTGTTATATTGCTAAGTAAAATGTCATCAATACAGTACATTTGTTACATTGAAGGAATAAACCTGAAGTGTGTACTATGGCCCACAAACAAATCAATAGGGCTCTCAAACTGTTGGGTGTTCGAAGCACAGTTTCTAAAGAGAACGATAGATTCAAGGAATCGCTTGTTATTAACCAATAGGAAACCCACAGGATATGCACTGGGGTAATGATATTCGATGGGCTTCATTCCAACAAATCGCAACCTAGTGTTAAAAGAGCATGCAATTTAACAGTTAAAGTTTGTTACGGAAATGTCCATGATGATAGGACCCAGGATTTAGCGAATGTTTCTTGGTCCATATGTTTAGTTTCTATGCCAAATTTCCCTTTACATACATCAAATTGTGAACTAGTTGGAACACCGAAAACTCATTTTTTTACACTGTGATGCAAGAAATTGAGTAATTGGTCAAAACATGTCTAATTATTTAACACTGCCCAACACTGGTGCTCCACTCCAAGCAGGGAACTGCTAGTTCCCAACTAGTCAACGTAGGGGGAAAAAAACACTCAATATGGTGCAGTGGAAGTCCAAAATTTATTAATGGATAGATAACAAAAACAAACAAAAAGTTCCAGCTCAGAGAGCCTCCAAATAAGAGTCACATTTCTTTTAGCAGTATCCAGTGAAAATTGAGCCGTGGAGTACACAATCATTCCCAGTGTGCTATGGACTATCCAGGCTTGCACTGGAGAGTATTATTTAAGGCCTGGCTAGTAGATCCCCCTGGTAAGTGCGGCTAGCAGCAACAAGGCGTGAAATTGGAAGCACTGCTAACAAACTGTACTTGCTTATAACCCAATTTTTATTTTGTATTATTTTTAAATCTGGTTTTGCACAACAGTAGATTTAAAAATGTAAACACTTTTCCTACTTATGTGTAATTTAAAAATGCTGAGGTGGACTTTCAGAAAGTATTGCTTGAGTCATGTTTAACCGTACTGTCTGTAAGAAAAGAATATATGCGTGAGGTCAGATGTGCATTATTCTTCTCGTTCACATAGCATTTGATCACATTTTCTTTGTGAACAAGTATTCATGAAAATATACACAGTATTTTGTTGGATTTCTGATACTCATAACTGAGCTATGCAAAATTGCACCACACTAAGACAGTCTTGCCTATATATAATCACAAAAACGAGATTTGGGTGTTTATTTACTAAAATGTAGTAATGCAGCCCAGTGTTGTGCCTATATCAACACAGTC
Organism: Pelobates fuscus; assembly: GCF_036172605.1. NCBI lineage: Eukaryota > Metazoa > Chordata > Amphibia > Anura > Pelobatidae > Pelobates > Pelobates fuscus. Next base: position 51,499,460 of record NC_086324.1, read on the forward strand.
TTCTATACTATGTGATAACTTCTGGTCATTGCCCATCATAATTAAAGGGACACTCCAGGCACCCAGACCACTTCTGCACATTGGAGTGGTCTGGGTGCCAACTCCCTTAACCCTGCAAGTGTAATTATTGCAGTTTTTTATAAACTGCAATAATTACCTTGCAGGGTTAACTCCTCCTCTAGTGGCTGTCTACTAGACAGCCACTAGAGGGCACTTCTGTGTCTATAGCACAGGTTTTGTGAGGACCTCCAGCGTTGCTCAATTCCCCATAGGAAAGCACTGAAAAGCATTGTCAATGCTTTCCTAGGGAGAGCTCTAATGTGCATGCGCTACATTGCCGCGCATGCGCATTGGGTCTCCTCAGCCGGCGGGCGGGATCAGTCTCACCCATCGGCTGACGTAAGGAAGAGGAGGAGATGCGGCATTTAATTAGGTTTTTTTGTTTTTTTACTGGAGGTATAGATAAAACAGCTTGCATAAGCTGCAGTTCTCTTGTCTGCAGCTTTTGCAAGCCGTCCTCTTCAAACCCCGCCCAGACTTTCTGTGGCTGTCCAATCACAGACTTCCCAATGCAGCTCAATGAGAAGTATTTGCAAGGCAATTACCCATTTAGTTTAGTTCCACTGAGCTAACTAAAGCAGGAACCAACAGAGCTGGTCGTCTGATTGTCAGCCAGGGGGTGTAACTAGGTTAATTTACACAATTGCCAATTTCTGTTGAAATCTGTACCATTTGTAAAATGAAAAAACAAATCGGGCACACTCTTCACACTTAAAGCATTTGAGCAAGCTAAAGTACATTAGGGGTCTGGAGTGTCCCTTTTAGAAGTGTGACAGCCGCTAAGGAGATCAAACTGCACTGTAACAGCCAAGGCATAGACCTCTGTTCCTCAAAAATAGACAAAATGCCCTTGTGCACATCGATTCAAAGGGGCAAATTGATTTCCCTTATTGATGGGGTTAGTGAAGATGTCCTTAGCATTTGGTAATCACTGTTGGATTAGCTGAGGAAGACATACTGTTGCACAAACAAAAGGAATCCTTTAATTCAACAGAAAGTGTGTAGATGGCCCAATTCTAATAGAGATAGAGACAGAACTAACCATCTCTACTACACAAAGATGCTGGATAAATAATCTATTTGATTTGTAGAAAAGAGGTGTTTTGAAAAACGTTGCTCGAATAGATGGTCCTTGGAGCTATGAATGCCAAGGATGACTGTAATTAGTGGCGACACGCTTTTAAGTGAGACCATATGGTTTACTTCAATACACTTCTAAAACAAATATGTTATTTGCTCTAATCCTGTGGGGTCCTGGAGGGTCTGCAATTCGTTGTAATCTATCCACACTGTGATCATATCTGAGCTGTAATATAAGCATGCAATTAGTCCTATTACTGGATCCACAGCAAAGTGTTTTCATTTCCCTTACAACAAGGAGTGTCAGTGACACGTCACACAGAGAACAAAATAGAGAAAGAAAAACACACGTTACCTGTAGTCATTTTTGAACTTCTGAATTCTTAGATGCTCTTCTTGCCAAGTGAGATTGTTCTGTTCCTCTCCTGTAAGTACCTTAGATCGTACCTGGGGGGAAAAAAACAAAAAAGTATCACTATAGTAAATATCTTTTTTTAGATCAATCAAGACACAAGACTATCTGCGATATCACCTTGTTTATAAGGAGTAAAAATACATGATGTTGCTAAATATCAGACAAATCAGACAAACATGTAAGTCCTAAAGATAACATTTTCTATAACAATGATACATGATAAATGTGTTACAAGTGAGACAATTTTTATAACTTGATATACAATATTTGTGTATTACAAAATATTTTTATGTAACCCGAGGCTTATGGTAGAGGACCCGAGAATGAGGAATACACAAAATACCACCCAGGGGGGTAAGAAAGTCAAATATATTACACACACACATATATACACAGTCATATACATACATGTTGCTGAATGCCTTATAATTTAAAATGTTATGACACGTGTACATAGTTTTACCAGTGGTTTCTCTATCATCTCCAACCAGATGACTGCTAATTTTCCATAACTCAACTTTTTTCTCGTTTTCAAGCACTATAGCAGCCATGTTAGATTCAATGCCACCTCTCATGCTCTATATCCTGGAATTTTTTCTTATTTAAGAAATCTTAAACATTGTTTTGAGAAAGCACATCAATTAAACATTACTGTACTTCCCTTCTCTCCCCCTCTCCTACCCCCCCCCCCCCCATCTGATAAAACAACCTGATAAAACAAGGTGTACGTGGAATGTTCTGCCTTAAAAGGAGACACCAAGTCCCATTTGTCAGGACAAGTGCACTTTAATGTAAATCTGTCACCCATAAAAGCACGCATGACAAGGTCAGCCTCTGGCAAGCTAAAGTGGTGCAGTCTCTAAAATAATTAGTCTTCATTTAAAATATATTCAAAACAGATTATCATTCTCACCTACCTGATATACCGTGCATTTAATTGTAATTACGGTAATGTGATGATATAACAACTAAGGCTTTAGAGAAAGCATTTAATGTTAACAGCCAATCAGAATAGATACTTTACAGTACCAGATAACTCCCAGTATTCCTTAGTGCTCGGAAAGGAAGATGGTCTTTGAAATCTGTTATTTAATTTCTATACAAAAGCAACTGATACACAATGTGAATAATATTATCAAACAAAGCATGGGCACTTTTATAGGATACTCTAAGTTAGAGATCCATAATGGCTCAAAGTAGTATATATAATGCAAAGTGTCTTTGGGTGCTGATCCCTAGTTTCCGGTCAACCTGAGTTTGAGCAGTTTGATAAAAACTAGCGCTCTCCTTGGCACACAAAGCATCGTGTTAAGCCATTAAACGTTGACAGACTTAAAGCACTGGTCTACCTGCCAGCAGCTCCCTCCAACTACCATTGCTGTCCACAGGTGGACGGATATTGCAACGTCTGTAAATGCAAAAGACTGAGCTTTGGGTGCTAGGTAGAACGCTTTTTTTTTGTCAAACTGCTAAAAAAAAAAAAAAAAAGAAGAAAACCAAGGGACTGCATCCATAGGCTCACTTTAGTACCATAACCACTTCAATAATCTGTAGTGATTATGGTGCATAAAGTAGAACGTTAAGGTGCTTTGTGAAATAGGAAGAAAATACACAATGACAGAAACACATAAACTGCCTGTAAGTGTGTAGATGTCGCTACAAACTTACCTGCCTGTTTGGATCTGAAAAGATCTTAATGTTCTGGACTTCGCAATGCCATAACCTAGATTTCATGTTTGTGTTCTGCAGACGGCTAACCCGTTGGATCCAATCACACAGAAAAGCTACTGCAGCTCAAATTGCTGATAAACTTAATGCTAGCCATGATAGGATAGAAGGTGCCTCACAGTTTGCTGTGAATGGGACTTCCATGGCATCAGACCGGTCAGAGTGCCTATTGCTGAGCCCTCTCCACTGCTTAAAGTGCCATCAATGGGGATGTGAGCAACAGAATTGGACCATGGAGTAACTGTTGCCTGGTCTGATGAATCAAATTTTCTTGTACATCAGGTGGTTGGCCGGGTCCAACAAATCCAATCCATAGAGGTTCCACCTCGCAATTTGTAGAACTTTTAAATTCTTTATTTTGGTGTGCAAGAAAGTAATAACATACAGGCTGGTAGCGCCACAACAGCATCTACAAGCTTAATGTGGTCAAACATTTGTATACAGTGTCATGGCATGAGAGACAATTGCACTTTTTTTTAAGTTAAAGAAACAGGCTTCAGTATAGATAATATTATAACACTTGAGTAATAAACGTAGTGATGCAAGCTCTGGTAATCGACATTTAGTGAAATAACTGTTATATAGCAGTTAGAAGGTACGCACTTATTTTGATATTTATAAAACAGGCTAGGTACATGCTGGTTGGTCATAATGAATAATTCTATCGTTTGGTAACAGTAGCTTGAGGTTAAGAATTAAAGTATACGTCGTCGCTTTAGTTTCGGACCCTTGATGTAGTTTCGCCTAACTTATGCTTAAGTGAGGGATGTATATTGGAATAGTAGTTAAACATACTATGTGATTCCCTTAAATAATAGTTAACTAAAGACAGGCTGGTTAGATTTTACTCATGTTTACAGGGTGGTCTAGAGGCAAGCTAGTGGATGGAGTATACCTGCAGGTAGCAGATTTCAGTCGATAATGGCACAGAGTTCCTGAGGGTAAGATGGTTGGAGGTAAGACAGTCTCTGTGGTAGGAAGTCCCTCTTTAGGTGGGTGAGAGTTACCCCCTTCAGCTGCCAATGTGTTGTACCAGGATGCCTGGTCTGCTGCCATTCAATGGGTGCTGGGCAGGTTCTCTGCTGTGTTCCTGCTGCTTATGAGGATCCAACAGGGGTTTGGGCGATTGTTCGTTTGCTTCTCCCTGTGCCGGTAAGCTCCCCAGTGCAGCTGATGTCTGTGTGGGATGTCTTGTTTCCCTGCCCAGAGGAGGGAGGAAATACCGGGACCCAGCGTGAGGCCTCTGAGGGTGGCTTTAGTGAAGGTGGGTGGATTGTTGGGGTTCGAGGGTGCCTGCAGGTGGATGGCTGCAGTAAGGATCTGTGCCGTTGGTGTTTACAGTCCGCTCTTTGTACTGCCGCTGCGGGTAAGTAGCCTGTGCAGGCTCTGGACTCAACACCATCCCACATGGCCTCCGCGCCTGTAGTGCGGATCTTGGCGGCCTTGCTGTTTTGCCTTGCTTGTTTTGCGGGTCTCGAGGGTGGGGACCGGGATCACCCCCCCTGGTCCATAGGGGGGGGTATGGGGCCGGTTCCCCGCGGGACTGACTGAGCGCTGAACGGCAGGCAGCAGCCGTCCGCCCAGCTCACCGCCGGAGTAGGCCTCGGTAGTGTCAGTGAGGGATCCTCCTCTAGGGGACTGAAGCCTGTTCAGCTAGCCTCACCCTAGATCCGGGGCTTTCTGCCCGCTGATGGCCCCCGTTGCCAGATGGTTTTGTGCCAGGAATCATGATTTTTTAAGCCTGCTTAGACTTCGGCTGCAGGAGCTGGTCTCGCTGTCGACCATCCAGCTCGGCGGTCCGGCCCTGCCCCGCAATTTGTAGAACTTAAGGGATCTGCTGCCAATGTCTTGGTTCCAGATACCACAGGACACATTCAGAGGTCTTATGGAGTCCATGCCCTGACAGTTTTTTGGTAGCACGAGGGGGCCCTACACGATATTGGGCAGGTGGTTTTAATGTTGCGGCTGCTCAGTGTATATTCTCCTTAAAGTGTTACCATGTCTTATTTGCAAGGCAGATGCAATTTAAAGTGGAGTCAGAAGGCTCCATTACACCAAAGAAGTTAGTTATATGTTTATTTTAGAGACTGTTAAGAGTATACAGCGTTGAAATGGACTATCGTCTTTGTAGTTTGAAATACATTTTCATGAGCTGATAGATCAATCAAGAAAAATATTGCGTTTAAAAATGTTCAAACTACAGAGAAGTCTCCATCAGATGTATTTCTTCAATGGTTATGCTAAATACAAACTCCAATGAACAAACTGTTATACTTTACAGAATACGCAAACAGGCTTCTTAGCAGTACACAGCCAGGGACACATCATACACTTAAGAATAAAGAGGCATTTGTTAAATTCCTAAGAAATAACCTCATGAAACTATTCTGCACAAATGAACTCATAACATTTATGTTTAAATGAGTTTAAAGGAAAACGTTTAAAATATCTTAAACTTATACTTGAAGGAAATTTGTGCTTTAAACCCCCCCCCCCTAAAAAAAAAAAAGAAAAAAAAAAAAAAAAGAATGCTGCATGGGTTAAAGTTTCGGGGGGAGGAATGGAAAATATAAACAAATGCAAAAACATAGTAGGGTCACTGAACACAGCTTTGGTTGTGGACAAGTGAGTCTCGAAAATTAAACACTATACTCACCAGAACAACTACAGGTTATTGTATTTGTGCTTGTGAGTATAATCATTCCCTTCAGGCTTTTTGCAGTAAACATTATTTTTTTTCAGAGAAAAGGAAGTGTTTACATTACAACTTCAATATACCTCCGCTGGCCACTGCTCAGAAGGCTGCTGGAGGTGCTACCTGGGGGCCGTGCTCCATACTTTGACTGCCATTCAGTCTCTCCACCCTCTGCATGGAGACACTGAACCTTCCTCATAGATTCAATGCAGCTCAATGAGGAGATGCTGATTGGACAGGCCTGTGTTTGGATTGTGCTGGCTGTGACCCTGATCTGCCTCTTTGACAAGCTCAGCCAATCCAATGCCTTCACATGGGAAAGCATTGTGATTGGCTCCGATCAACACTTCTGATGATGTCAGTCAAGGAGATCAGGGGCAGCGCCATTGCCAGCACACTGCAATAAAGGTAAGATTTTACAATATTTGGGGGGGGAAGGGGGATGAGGGGGAGGGTGTAGAGTAGATCGTGTTTTTAACAGTATAGGGTCAGGAATAAATGTTTGTGTTCCTGACCTTATAGTGTTCCTTTAATGATTATAAACAGTTTCATACATTTAGATAAATCACCCATATCTTAGAAGAATGAAATACATACATGTAATAGTGTATTAACAAATGCCTAGAGGTCTAATGCATGCAATGTTTTTCTATCATCATGCAACGTTTATTGAACAAAGAAAGTACCGGTATACATTTTCAAGAGATAGTAACAGCATAGTGTTCATAACACATGAATGATGAAAAAAGAAAAAAAAAAAATAGATAAAATATAACGATATATCATATAGCATTAAATCATTTCAACCACTAACTGAATATTCACAGGATTGGGCTTTAATAATGTATAAAAAACAAACAAACATAAGATTCTAATTGTTAAAAGCAACTGTAAGTGACGAATCAACGTCAAAACAGTTTGTCAAACCGGAAGAGTTTACAAAAAAAAAACCTGAAGTGGTTATTGTACTTGGAATGCATGTTTAACTTATAAAACAGTTGCTGTCCTCAATTTTCATTGGCTATGTGATGACGGACATCATCCCAACAAGAAAAGAAAGTGCATTATATTTGATGTATACATTTATTTTATCATTTAGTTTAAGGCAACAGAGAGTAGAAAGAACACGTGAAAGTTTATTAAATAATCCATATAGCGTACAGATCTTGCACATTTATTTTAACAAAACTTTCAAATAAATAAGGAAAAACCTGTGTAACTTTAAATGGAGTGTTTCGGGAGAGTATTGAGAATGGATGCAGCTAACAAAGTAGGTTTGCCATTTACTGTACTCTTTAAGTGGCACTCTGCATTTGAACTTTTTCTTAGATTATTAATAATGGTGTTTACCGATTGCTGTTAAATAAAGAGCCATTGTCAAGCAATAAACTAAAAGCTTTGGAGAGGGATGGAATAGTCTGCCAATATGCGGGGGCGTTATCACTTGTGTCTATTTGCTCCTTATTTGGAAAGGTTTGTCCCAAACTGTAAGGGATTGTGACAGCAGGTGATGCATTAGCTTTAATGTACTTTACTCAGACCCCCATGGCACTAATGTAAACACATCAAAATCCATAAAACCCATCTCGCCTGACGAGAGGTCACTTCTGAGATGCCTTCAGCTAAAAACATAAATCTCCAGATGGCAGGATGACAAAAGGAATTGATACAGGCTACTTAATATTTGACCACTTCCCGAATGCTATACAATGCGAACATTTACTAGCCATTTACTGGGCGACAGTCTCTTTCATAAGGTAGTGCTCTTGCAATACTGATTGATGATTGGGTTTGTCATTACCCAGAAATCGTCTATCCAGATTAAGTACATTATATGACAACTGATCAATGAAGCAGGTTCTCAGTAGAGACAGTCTGATTCCATGGGTATTTTGTCACTAATGGGACACTAGAGGCTATGACGACCTTAACATATAGTTAATAAATTTTAAATAGAAAACAAATAAAAAAAAATGTTAAACAACAAAACACATTTGATATTCAAACATTGTTTGCAAAGTGTTATGATTTGCAGTTACTGCAGTGAGGTTCACAAGGACATCTCTCCTAATCCTTGTACACTTGCTGCATTACATGGAAATGTGGAGTATATTCAGCTGGATAATTTGTGCATCTCTTCAAGTGTGTATACTTTAATTCTTTAGTCACCATCCATGACCATTCAGTGGCTCAAGAGAACTAAGAAAGCTCATGATAAACTGAGAGACATTTGAATAGACAGAACTGAATGTTTCAAATTATGGAATTTTTGGATTGCCTAGTAATGAAAGCGCTGTCTCACTTGTTCCAATTCGAAGATATTTGGAGGGCCTAGATCCTTTTTATTTTTTACTATTTGTATCTTCTCCTTTGGGTGGGTGCTGACCCTTGGTCCAGTTGTAGCACCCTTTTCTTCACCTGATTGGAGTGCGGTTCTTTTTTCCCTTTTTTTGAAAATAGTAATGAAAGCAGACATCCCAACCCGCAAAAACTTGTTTTCGGGAGGTGTTTTCACCAGCTACTGCATTTTCACCAGCTACTGCATATTCCCCCGGACAGCCGCCACGCCGGTGCATTTGCACACAAAGCTTTCCCAGACCGTTGTGAATGCTGTGCATGCGCCCGGCGCCACCGTAAAAATCCCATCCCCTCCTCCTGGTGGGGTGCAAGCGTCCCACACAAGTAAAACGACCTACAGCTGATTCAGCCTCACTTCCGGTGAATTCCATGCAATTTTTACGGGTAGGGAATTTTTAAGAACACCAGAAGATAATGCAGGGTCAAGTTCTTAAAGGGCCACAGCACCCGACTGGGTTCAGGAATAATACCCATCGGGGTGGCCGCAAATCATATAGAATATCCGTGAAATCAGACACACATAATAAGATATACATTATATGTCAGATTGTGCGTGTTATTTCCAGGATATTCTAGATGATTTGCGGGTGTCAGGGAGCAGCATTGAAAATGCGGGAGTCTCCCGGAACCTCCGTGAGACTTGGGATGTCTGTGAAAGGCTTCAACAGACTACAGTTTCAATGCAAAATAATCATGATACATCTGAAGCTTATGAAATTGCTTATAGTAAAAACTAATAGTAACTGGGAAGAGTAATGCATGTTGGGCATTTTTATTTTTTCAGAATTTAGATTGTAAGCTCACCAGCCATCACATGCTGCAAGATGGCTGAGCAGCTCACAAAAAGTGTTTACGTACAAGGATTTACACACAAGGCGAGGCTTTATTTCTCTTTTGGGGCAATTTATGTTTTCAGTTCCTCCCTACCTATAGTTTATGTACCGAATATTTAAAGGACCACTGTAGGCACCCAGACCACTTCAGCTCAATGAAGTGGTCTGGGTGCCAGGTCCATCTAGGGTTAACCCTGCAGCTGTAAACATAGCAGTTTAAGAGAAACTGCTATGTTTACATTAGGGTTAATCCAGCCTCTAGTGGCTGTCTCATCGACAGCCGCTTGAGGCGGTTCCACGCTTCTCACTGTGATTTTCACAGTGAGAAGACGCCAACGTCCACAGGAAAACATTGAGAAATGCTTTTCTATGGACTGATTGAATGTGCGCACGGCTCTTGCCGTGCATGCGCATTAGGCAGATGACATCGGAAGAGGGGTGAGAGTCCCCAGCGCCGAGGGAGCCCGGTGCTGGAGAAAGGCAAGAATTTAACCCATTCCTCCCCCTTCAGCCCGGCGGGAGAGGAACCCAGAGGGTGGGGGGGCAAAGGTGGAATCTTTAAAAAATAACATTTATTAATAACCGTGATATGCAGAACTTGCTTTGAGTTTACTATAATATAGAACTGGCAGACAGTTATAAGGGACTACTATACATATATGTTCTTTACTATAATATGGATTTTACACATATCCGATTAATATTCCCCTTGTGAAACCGTTAGAACTAAAATAAAATGCATGCATTCCCAGATAAAAACCCATAATTGGGATCTGCAATGCTAATGGTTCAATATTCAACCTATACTTTATCAACGAAAGAGGTTTTCTAGTATTCATGCTGCTGTTCAAGGGTAGAATTTAGAGAACTGAACATCTGAGAAGGTTTTTATATAATACAGCACTACAATGTCCTCTCAATGATTCCACTAAGATGCTGACAGAGAACAATGCAAAAGCACTGCAGCTGTTATCTACCAAATAAAGACCATAACACGGTAAATTGGATGGTTAAGAGAAAAGTCATGGAATCGTAACTCTGGTCCTCAAAAAACAAGATATTTTTTACTGTCTGTCCATTAGAGCCATTTATAGAGAAAATATGCTGAAAATATTTCTATGGAACTGTGGAGGAAAAAAGTATGAGATAGTAAAGTGCTTAATAGGCCTAAGCACACCATAAGAACGTTACGTGTGTAAAGATCATGCCTGGCCATCGTTGCCTTTAATTTCGTTTCATCTGTTAAATTAAATCTGAACTACTGGGTGCCTTAAAGAAGAAATTGTTAATTAAGAGGTTTAGTGGGTTACTGGCAATAGTGGCTGTACCGTTAAAGAAAGCATTTTCAGTAGCAAGAGCTTGGATTTCAAGGCCAAGGTTTGCACATGCTGAAGGTTTCTTTTGTCTGGCTATTTGGTGTTGGGATCAAAAGGCTTAGAAGAGGGTTATAATGTTTAAAAAAAAAAAAAAATATATATAGTATTTCCAGGGTAAGGCAGCCTACATTATGGGCAGCTATGACTCAAGGACAAATTCTGTATAGGGGACACTCCATAATGCTAAGAGAAACATATAATATTAAAGCTGTGCATTAAATATTTAAGATTGCATTCAGGTTAAAAATAATCAGTCATCTGAATTCGGTAACTCCGAATCACCAAACAAATGAAATAATGAATTAATGAGCCATTTTGTTTGCTTTGTGATTCAGGGTTCTGTCCATGGTACCCTCAGAAAAGATGATTGATGGATAAAAGAAAAATAGGATTAATGGTTAACCCCTTTAGGACGGAGGCAATTGTCCAAGTTCTGAACCAAAACAAAACTTCGAATTTGAGCTATATTTTTGTTCATCTATAATCTATTTCGTTCATATTAAGTGCACAAAAAACGAAATAGGGCTTTCATTTCACATCAAACATCGATACATGGAACACAATTTAATATGAGAAAAATCTAAAATAGTGTGAGAAATTAAGACATTTTATTATTTTCCAAGTTCTGCATGGCATGTTAACTGTAAGTGTCATGGTACTCTTGGCTTTTAATGCAATAAAACACACATATTTGTATGCTGTGATGTCCCATGAGTACAACAACGCCCCCCTATGTACAGGTTTCATGGTGGTTTGGAAAGTTACAAGGTCAAATATGGGGCTTGACTGTTTCAGTTTTTACACATTGAAATTAGTCAGTTTGGTTAGCTGGGTCTATGTTGCCTTTGAGACCATATGGCAGCCGAGGAATGAGAATTGGCTCCATCATGGCATACCATTTGCAAACCCAGGGTATTTAAAATGGGATATGTCCAGTCTATATGTGTGTGTATGTATATATGTATATACATAAAAAAATAAATATATATTTATTTATTTTTTTGTTGAAGGATCAATTTAGACTAACCAATTTTTTTTTTGGCAGTGTGCAGTCCAATGGACTGCTGAAAACAGAAGAACAACCAGATAATTTGCATGTGTATTATTGACCCAAGTACCTCCACATATCTCTATCAAAAAGCACTGTATGTGTCCATGGCATACAATATCACACACAAGCATACTTGGTGCTTTTCCCATACTTCTGTATGGGAGATTAGATTGGCTGCAATTTGTCAGACTCTTCCAAGATAATGCAGAATTTCTCAAAACTCTGGGAACGTCTTCACGACTCTCTAAACAGTAGAGACCACACAAGTAATTTGTTGAGTTTATTTTTTTAGCATGTATTTTTATGCATAATTTTCATAATGTGTCAACAGAGGAGGCTTTATTATTTTCCTTCTCTGTAAGTGCTTTAATAAGTAGCATTACAAACCTTTTGTTCGTGGTTTTAAATACATAATGTGAAGAAACCATAAATAGCTTTATATTGATAGAACAAATATGATGCTGTAAAATTACACGGCAAAACATTTGTAACACCCATTGTTTCTAAAAAAAATTTAGCAAACTCATGGTTTCAAAGTGCTTAATTTACCAAGATGACGTTCTTTAAACATTCATAGCATTTTTATATACTTTCCACTGAACTACTTCTCAATAAGCTGGTGATCGCCAGTGGTGTTAATTAAAACTCCTACCTTGAGAGACATGTTTTAAACTAGAGAAATATAATGAAAGGCTTGGATTGGAAAGGTTTACTTTATTTGTTCCCAACGTCATACATTTAATTTAAAATAAAACTTTAAAGGAACAATCTAGTCACCCAATATCTCAATGAAGTGGTCCTTTAGTTTTTAACCCGGCAATATAAAATGCATTTTTTTTTGTTTGTTTTTTTAAAGAAACTGTAATGTTTACATTACAGGGTTAAATCCGTCTCTTTTGGTGCTCTTCACTAATGACACTACCGTCACTTCCTCCACCAGACTGAATAAAATTCACTTTGGGAATCAGATGCTACCGCTAGCATCATTTGGTTGGAGGACCGCACCATTTGGCCGCGCATGTCTAGTTCCAATCCGTTGCTTCTCTGTGAGGTGCAGTGGAATGAAAAAGATTGCAAATACGTCAGTAGGCATGATGACGTCTTTGAATGAGAAGCTGGAGGCTGCTGTGGAGAAGCTGGAGGCTGCTGTGAATGAGAAGGAGGAGTCCCGGCACTGGAAACTGTGTGAGCAATATTTCAATGTAATTGTTAAAATCAAAAGTAATAGACACACCCCTCTTATAGCAAGAACCATTTTCACCAATCTCATTCAGGTCTTTTGGTTTTATTTCATTATTTATTTATTTTTGGTGGAGTTGGGGGGTTATTACCTACCATTGTTTTTTTATTATTATCATTTATATAGCACCAGCAAACTCCATAGCGCTGTACAATGGAGCAATGCTCGCTCTAGGGAAAAACAGACAGTTTCTTATTCCACACAGGGTAGAAAAACAAAGGAAACATGATTGTAAAGAACCATTAAAAGCATCATCTCTATCACGATTAGCGACATATTTGTGCGGTTTAAAACTATCGTGTCGACACAAACAACCCACATGTTGGAGTTGGCCACACAAATTTAGAAACTCTTGGAAAACCTATGCTAAGCAAACCCTAGCAAATATTTCAAATAGTATTTAAAATTTAGAAGACCAAAAGTAGATTAAAAGCCATTCAATATAAACTACAGATTAAAAACACTGCAGGCCATATATATTTGGACAGTGATAAACGATTTGTTGCTTTGGCAACATATTTGATTCGAAATAAAACAATGAAACACTGTTAGCCTTAATCTCAGTGTATTTAAAACTGTAATCCATGGACTCTAGTGAGCTTTTTAATACGTGGAGACCTGGAAAACCATAGAGGTCAACTGTAGTGATGTCCCGAACGGTTCGCTGGCGAATAGTTCCCGGCGAACATAGCATGTTTGCGTTCGCCACGGACGGCGAACATATGCGATGTTCGGTCCGCCCCCTATTCGTCATCATTGAGTAAACTTTGACCCTGTTCCTCACAGTCAGCAGACACATTCCAGCCAATCAGCAGCAGACCCTCCCTCACAGACAGCATACAATTTAGATTAATTCTGAAGCTGCATTCTTTTTTTTTCTTTTTTTTTTGTTTGTGTTTATTATACATTATCCTCCCACAGCCAGTAACCTGTGTTTATTATACATTATCCTCCCATAGCCAGTAACCTGTGTTTATTATACATTATCCTCCCATAGCCAGTAACCTGTGTTTATTATACATTATCTCCCCCATAGCCAGTAACCTGTGTTTATTATACATTATCCCCCCACAACCAGTAACCTGTGTTTATTATACATTATCCCCCCATAGCCAGTTACCTGTGTTTATTATACATTATCCTCCCCATAGCCAGTAACCTGTGTCTATTATACATTATCCTCCCATAGCCAGTAACCTGTGTTTATTATACATTATCCCTCCATAGCCAGTAACCTGTGTTTAATATACATTATCCCTCCCATAGCCAGTAACCTGTGTCTATTATACATTATCCTCCCATAGCCAGTAACCTGTGTTTATTATACATTATCCCTCCATAGCCAGTAACCTGTGTTTAATATACATTATCCCTCCCATAGCCAGTAACCTGTGTTTATTATACAGAAAGTATATAGTGATCATGATTTTTAGCGATATCCAATATTTTTAAGGTGGTCTCAAACAAACATAAAATGCTATATAAAATTTGTGGGAATATCGAATACTCGTGTACAGTAAATCAGAGAGGGCTCAGAATATCGAACCATCGATCGGTAACCTGGATGAAGTAGGGGGTCTGTTTTTTTTAAATACGCGGTAATATGTCTCAAACAAACATAAAATGCTATATAAAATTTGTGGGAATATCGAATACTCGTGTACAGTAAATCAGAGAGGGCTCAGAATATCGAACCATCGATCGGTAACCTGGATGAAGTAGGGGGTCTGTTTTTTTAAATATGCGGTAATATGCTTTTAATGGGATAGGACGTTAGGAAAGGTGTGTGATTGGGATAAGTGGTTGTGGCTGTATTTACCTTATCCTGGGACGACCTGGCTCCTAAGCTTGAGCCGTGCGTGGCTGGATCACTCCTGCCTCCACACGAGCCGCATGCGGCTTGATCTCCTCTTCTGACTTAGCCGCGTGCACTGACCGCAGTGATCGATCACGTGGCCCGCCTGGCACTAGGAGCACGGCTCGAGTCACGAGCTCGCTCTTAAAGGGGCAGTGGGTGCCAAAAGTTGAGTCAGGCTCCCATTGGTCCACGTCATTCCAGCACCCCCACACACGAACGTTTTGGGGGCACAATAGCTTGCATTTAAAAAAAAAAAACTTTTTTGACTGTAATATAATAGCAGTCAGTTTCCTTCACATGTGTGCGTTTCAGGGCCTGCCAGGGCACAGTGTCACACCAGTGCAACTCATATCTGGTGTAACAGTAGTGTACATTAAAAAAAAAAAAAAAAACTAGAAATTTGACTGAAATAATAGCAGTCAGTTTCCTTCACACGTGTGCGTTCCAGGGCACAGTGTCACACCAGTGCAACTCATATCTGGTGTAACAGTAGTGTACATTTAAAAAAAAAATACAGGGGGCTTTTTGTCACCTTTCGGGGACCCTTGGTGTTGTATGTGGCTGGGTGGAGGAAGAGACCTACAATGACATCAGTGAGGACAAGGAACGGGACATGGATAGCTTGGTGTCCAACCTTGTGCAAATGGGGAGTTTGCGGTTGTGCAAATGGACTGTTTGCGGTTGTTTGCGGTGCGTTAAACGGGGAGTTTGGTCTGTCACTGTAAAGCGGGCATAATACCTGATCGATACAACATCATACCTGATGTTTTAAAGCACGTTATTCCAAACAATTTAGGAATGTTAGGTGATTTATGCACTTTATGGATTAAAACCAGACTCTGCATCAACTATGTAATTTTCCATGGTAGTTTTGCCATGGATCCCCCTCCGGCATGCCACAGTCCAGGTGTTAGTCCCCTTGAAACAACTTTTCCATCACTATTGTGGCCAGAAAGAGTCCCTGTGGGTTTTAAAATTTGCCTGCTTATTGAAGTCTATGGCGGTTCGCGAACATTTGCGGAAGTTTGCGTTTGCGAACGGAAAAATTTATGTTCGCGACATCACTAGTCAACTGTAGTTGGTGAGCAAGGAGTGCTTGCAGTTGGGGCAGAAAACTCCCCTTTCTACTGTCAAACTGATCAAGAACAGCTTTAACTGTCAAAATGAGAGACAACCATCAAGTGCACCAGAAAGGAATTTGTTCAAAATAACCATATTTTCATCATGATTCAGACCACTAATAATCTATGTATTTCACCTTCTATCCACAACTCAAGCAAGATAGAAAACAAATAACACTCCAAGCACCATAACCACTACAGCCTTTAGAACACCAGACATCCTGGATAGCCAGAAAGCGCCAGTTTGTTCAGGTTATCTCACAAACTTTGTAAGCGCAAAGCATGCATACATGTAGCTGTTCTGATCTTTAGGTCATACCAGCCTAAAAGTTTGACTCCCAAATTCATTTTTCCAAGTTCTTTCTTTGTGTTTAATTGAAGTTCATTATGGTTTGATTGTTTTCTTTTTTTGGTTTTGTTTTTATTATTATTTTTTACGTAAAATAATACTCTAGGCCCAGATAGTAACAATATCACAGTAAATTAATGTATCAATGTGAGGAAGAGACCACCACTAATAATATGTCACCTAGGTACTTAAACGTTTACCATTTTTGTTGTATAAAGGCATAGTGTCACTCCTTGTTCTTTTTTCCTGGGTAATGTTGCACATACACCAATAAATGTTTTGATGCTTTATGGAGAAACATGAATATCATTTAGCACGAGTCATGGCGATGTTTATGGTCTATGGAATGCGTAACAGAAATGACTACACAAAATCCATTTACATCTTTCAACCAATCATACAACAGCAGGAAAACTATACCCCCAGCTTGTTCCTTTGAACTAAACCTCCAATTATTGAGAAAAACAAGCTCCAAAAAAACAGGAACATCAGATGACCACCACCGCTATGAATAACCGCTCAAGGTAAATTAGAGGGTGATCTAGTAATTAGCTAGATTTAAATAAAAATCAGGAAAAATATCAAGCCGAGCAGGTAAAATGTTTGATAAGAAGGCAGCTGAGATGGGTTAATCAGCTAAAGGAAGCACTTTATGTAAATAGTGTATGAGTGAAAGACCAAGTCAGGGAGTGATTTGTTTTTTTTTATTTTAAGATAGAAATCAGTCATCTCAGTAGGGTACAGTTTCCTGAAATTTTAGAAAATCAAAGGCTTTACATTGGGCAAGTACTACTAATCAGCATGCCTAATGAAACTTATTTTGAATAAATCAGGATGATCAGGAGTATTAACGTACATTTAGCCCTCATCATTTATTAGAACAATCTACTGGTAAGAGTTACTAATTCTGTAAAGAAAAATCTTGATTTACATCACTGCTGCATGAAAAATAGTTTCCGCTCTCTCCTCACTGCTTAGAATTCGGATCTAAAAGCTAATCAGCGTGCTGCGTGTACTGTATATGACGAAATCCTTATAGACTAGGATAGGTCAGGAGTATAAATGTATAAACAATGGAATATCGCCTTGAGAGATCTGGGGAGATGGTAACATTCGACTAAGAATGACAAAGGCTATGGCAGCTCTTACCCAGCTCAAACTCTCTTGCTTTTGGGTGCTTATACATTTGTACATCCTGGCCTCAATGGTGGCTACAATGGTTGTAATGGACACATTATCACATAATAATCTGCAAGTTCCTACTTTCTTAAACTATAATGAAGTGGGGTGAAGCACTCAGAGATCAACCTGTCCAAATTAAGAGTTCAAGTCATTAGAGAGATGTCTATATTGTTTGGAAGCCTCTGTCCTTAATCTGTATCTCTCCCAGAAATGACTGAAGATGCTGTAGATAAACCCCTCCAAATATAGGCTAATCCAAGGAATCTTCCAGTTCCTTATCTCTGATATTTCTAAATTGATTGGAGAAGGAGCTCTTCTCGAGGTAGCTCTACATTAGTTTACCATTACACATGGTTCCTGAAAGTTGGGAGGGATTGTGGCTCAGTTCGATCCTCTGCCTTGGGCAGTCCAAACTATTTACATTTTAAAGATAATCTCGTGAAGTGTACAAATATTATACATACAGTCTTTTGAGAATATAACCTCAGTGTCACAGAATGTGATTTGGAAAGACCTATTGTGTTTACTTTCTAGAGCAGATTATTTTTTGAATGTTATATAATTTTAGGGTAAGTGCAGACACTTGAGTTAGGATGAGAATAGGCTTGTGTTTATGACATTCTACATAAGATTACATCAAATGTATTCAACAACTTAAAACACAGCAGCAAATGAATTCATCTTTGTAGTCAAATTTAAGGCCATAGTAAAATGAGAAGTATGTACCTTATGTAGTACACTTAAAATCAAAGTCTGCGTAGGCTCTGAACTCCACCATAATGCATGCCAGATATACACAGATATTTTGCTGTGGTTTATGGAGTCTTCCTGTAAATGAATTGAAGGATAACCATTCTTTTCATGATGCGGTTATTATGGGGTAATTGGCTAGCTCGTAACCTACTTTGCATTCCGAATCTCCAGTTAATTTAGCACAGCAGATTTTTTTGGGTGAGAGGGGATTGGGATAATTGATATAACCTACAGTGCTACAATACAGCAGGAGGAAGGAAATTAGCCATCAAATAGGAATTGCTTATTTAATCTACTTCCTGTAATTAACATGAGTGTGGCCTGTTTTCTATAAATTAGGCTTTCTGAACCTGTGTGATTTAAGTTACTGTATGGGATTTTTTTCCTCTTGACAATTTTAAAAACATGGTTTGTTTGTGGGTATCACCTACCCGGCTCCGACACATTCACGTATACCGTATTTCAAACAAACAATTATGTGACTAACCCTCTTTTAAATTGTATGAAGGGTGCATTTCAAGGGTGCAATTGTCTGTTTAATAATCCAATTTGAAGCATGTTATGAAGTTTTTCCATGTAGTCATGTTCGCATAATGATTAGTATTACCTTCCTGCGCACAGGAAGGTGACATCATCACTAGGACGCATGAAAAATATATGAAATCCATCCAGCCTGCTTGCAAAAGTGATGCATGTAGCTAACAATAATAACAATTGCATCAATTATATCCAGAAGTGAGTCAACTGGTTTATTGTATGAATGATGGCAACGACGACTTCCAACAATCGTACATTAACTACATTTGTGGTTGTCATGGGACACCACCTCTTAACGGTCCAAATCCTGGACCGCTGTAAGTTGGGAACCTATGAACAAGATGGTCAAATTGCTAAACCAGCCAATTACAGTATGGAGAGCACATCCTTCTAGCTCTGGAATCGTGGTGTGTCCTACTGTGTCTCGCTGATTAGCCTCTAAAATAAATATTTAACCTGAAGTTATAGGTATGACTGGTTGACAGACCCCACAAGAGAAATAATCCAGAAATCCCAGAATGAGAAAAATCCAAAATGTTTATTCTCTGTGCAATCCTGCTAGACAGCCTCTGTGTACCTGTGGCTGTGTAACTTATTACTGAAATATATTCTATCACTCAAAACCAAGTGATGTTTTCAGCATAAGGGAAACTTCATTCAATATCTAAATTATGCTCACCTGCAAAGGCCAGATTCTGCATCACAAAATGTCACTATTTATCATATGCAAAGTACAAGACTGCATTATTCATTTCACCCACAGATAAACAATCTCCAGTAACAGCGAGCTTCACATCGGCAACTGTTTGTGCATATGTTGTTTGTTCTAGACGCTGCCATTTGTAACATATTTCTTTTAGATTTAATGGCTTCAAAATTAGCCTGAAAGTTTTAGAGAAGCAGATTTGCATGTCAATCATCTGTAAACTCAAAACAAAATTAAAAAAGTACGCACAGATGATAAAATGAAGGACTGCACAAGGCTCCCTAAAAATAATACAAATGTCACTTTTTATCATGTTTACAGCCATCACATAGAAAACCGTAACAAGCAATTCACATATAAACCTTGTCCCTTGTATCCCTCATCCCTGTGCCATCTTATCATTTTACATTTTTTTTTAAACCAAAGGGAGATTGTTGGGCCAGGTTACATGGGTGGACTGGCATATTTTGTTCTGTTGGCAAGTAGAAAAGAATGGAATGTTTTGCACATGAAACTTACAGTGCATGCATTTTAAAGAGTGTGACATATGTATCCCAGCAAACTATCTGTATTATCGGTTTACTATGGGGGCGCATTCACAGAGATCTGTGCGTATCTAAGAGGTGCAAACACTATTTGACTCCAGTCTCAATAGTCACCAACAGTCTGAGTATATGATGAATGCTATGATGAGTACTGTCACATCTCACCCTGTGCATATATGAAAACACCTCCTCAAGAGACACCATACATGCTCGTTAATGATTGGCTCCAAATATTGCACTCTACTGGGAAAAATCCCAGTGATCAGCACAGCCTGGAAGAGCAAGAAAATCAGGGCCACCAGCCCAAGTACAAAGCCACACAGCACTGGCTTATAAATGCCCACCTATTACCTTGTTTCTGCAATACTCTACAGACATTCCTAATAAACCTCCTAGAGTTTCTAATCAGCAGATGAATAGTATGCTCCCTAACTATACTGATTTGGTTGGGACAGTCTTGACTTTTGGTCCGGTCCTGCTGTCCTGAATTTGTTCCCTGGGCCCTGCTGTCCCACTATTGCATCACTGGCCTGCCCCTTCACACCCTACAACCAATGTCCCACTTCTCAGGACACCAATGTTGGAGGGTGTAGAATAGTATTGTAAGGATTCAGACAATATCCCTTATTTTAGTTGCCTGAGGGCCAATTACCCTTCTGCCACCATTTTGAGGTCTTTCCTGCCAGCTTAAATTGACTATATATCAGAACATGTTTTTGTTTATTTTGCAGACCTTTTGCGATATTATTTCTAAACAAACTCTAGCATTGCCGATCCATCAGTTATCCAGTATGAACTAGGCGTCATGGAAATGTGTCCCGTAGTAGTTTTTTGATGGAAAATTAAAAAGGACACACCTTTAGCAGCATTTTTCAGGCACCTTTCCAGTAAAACAGACATTGGCCATCATTTACAATATACATGGTGTAGAGATCAATTTTAATGACTTCTGTACTATTACTAAATGTGTGACTCACACATGATTTAAAGTAAGTGGCAACGTGGAAAAAGAAGAAATTACACTAGAGTATTTAATTCACTTATTAAAAGGTGTATGATGCTATGTGTCTACGATACAGCTTAAAGGGACAATATAGTTACCAAAACCACTACAGCTTAATATAGTGGTTTTGGTGTGTATAGCATGTCCCGGCAGGCTGAGCACTGTAAATGTTGCCTTTTCAGAGAAAAGGCAGTGTTTACATTACTGCCTAGTAACACCTCTAGTGGCAGCACTCAGATGGCTACTAACAGTGCTTCCTGGATCAGTGGAGCGTATCCACACTCTAAATGGAGAAACTTAAGATTCCAAATTGAGATGCACTGATTGAATACATCTCTATGAGCAGATGCTGATAGGCACAGCACAGCGTTTTTATGAAATTGATGATCTCTGCCACGGAGATGGGACCTTTAATCACCCGAGAGAGGGGGGCCAGGGATCTAATGCTGCATTCCAGCACTATAGTATCAGGAATACAATGTTGTATGTTTGTATTCCTGACCCTATAGTGTCCCTTTATTTAAGATTTAAAAAAGGCATTGACCTAAAAAAAAAAAAAAAAAAAATGGCATAGAAAGAAAAATACATTTACAGAACCTGGAGAAGTGTGAATCACACTTACTGAATTGTTAGCAGAATTAGTCTATTGGTTCACTAATTAGACAATTGCACAGACAACCTTTCTGCACCTATTTTTCTCTGACTCATTTATTATAACTATATTCTGCCGGAATGTCTTAAGAACTATCTCCAATATTCATAGAGAGACGTCTGAACTCTCAAAAGCCCATTCACCTTCTAAGCTTACACAACTTTAACGGTATCTTTGACTCCCTAATCATACAAGGAGTATGACAAGCACATGTGACATCTCACATACAATTAGTTTAACATGTCACTAGGATGCATGGAAGTCTACGTACCTGCCATATGTATAATTTGCTGACAATGGCAGCTCTTGGAAATCAAAATCTTCTAAATGTCTTTATGTGTTTTACATCTAAACAATCAATTTGCACAAATCTTAGGTTGGTAAGATGTTCACTTGTAACGTATACATACTCCAACTCTAAACATTTTACAAATTTTCAAATTACAAAAGAACTGTTAAAGGGACACTAGTCACCCAGACCACTTCAGCTCAATAAAGTGGTCTGGGTGCGAGGTCCCTCGGGTTTTAACTCTTCAGATGTAAACATAACAGTTTCAGAGAAACTTATGTTTACATAGCAGGGTTAATCCAACCTCTAGTGGCTGTCTTCCTGACAGCCGCTAGAGGCGCATCTGCGACCTGGATTAAGGTAAGCTGCTGAAGGAGTTTTAACCCCTTCAGCGCCACGGTAGGGGGACCCTGAGGGTGGGGGCACCCTTAGGGCACTATAGTTTCAGGAGAACCGCTTTGTTTTCCTGACACTATATTGATCCTTTAAATCGAAACAATGTATAATAGTTGTTACTCCTCCATAGCATTACCTTCACATAAGAAATTCTAGTGACCAGTGGGGTACTACATCTGCATGTAGTGCTTATGGTGCCTATACTGTCCTTCAACTGATGATCAAATGAATATGTTTTAAAATCAAATGAGTCAATATGAGTTCATGGAGTATGAAACTGGGTATGCTAAATGCCAAATGAATTATTATTAAAACATAAAAAAAGCCTTTTGTTACTTTGCATGTAAAATAGATGCAGATATATCTTATACAATAACATTTGTTCATTTAAACTATTTCTTAAAGGAAAACCCATGCATCATACCAGTGTCCGAAAGATTTTTAAGTAAAAATTGTTGGGATTCTGATGAATAAACCTCTTACAGGTGACTGGTCTTGACCCAAGGTTCTACATCATCCAGCAGAGAATACAAAATGTGCAAATACACTGTTTCAATGTTAGAAACAAGCTTTATAGTTTTGAATCTTTATCATCAAAGGGTGGCTATTCCTCGAGAGTTAGAAAAGCTTTTTTATGCAAATTAAGCGTTAGCCTCTCAACTAAAAATTCCACGGTAATGCAAGAACAATCAAACTTTGAGGATGAATAGCATAAAGATGGCAGGCTTGCATTATTAATTTTAATATAATGTATATGCAATCTTCTATTATCCAGAAGATATTACAAAAAGTGGAACCATGAAGAATTCACTATAGGCTTTAACTAACCTTTATTTATTTTATTGATAACAATGAGGCTTTCTGACATAGCAAAGAAGTCTTACTGTGACGAAAGTGGATTAACTCCCATCACCAGGAAAATGAAACTAAAAATACTATTTAAAAAGCCCTGTAATGATGCAGCAAGGTGATGTCATTCTACAACAAGGAGGGAAAGTGGGCCATAGCTCCACTAACAGACAGCACGTCTCAATTTGTAGAGATCCAGATTGGTAAGCAATTTACAAAACTATTCTGCGTAACAACATTTCACTATAGTAAGATTAAGGAACATGAAACACAAATTCCTTAAGGAACTATTATAAAAGGATAAAAAGTATAAAAGAAAAAAAAAAAAAAAAAAGCATAATAAGATAAATACGCAGACCGTGCAAAGATGATTAAGTGTGCTTTATCTGCATAACCGGTGTCATTTTTTTTGGCATTAAAATATAGCGGCTAATATTTTGACTGTCCGTCAAAAACCTTTGGGAGTCAGAAACTGAATCTCAAAAACATACAGTCGAAGCCTTCTTATAAAAACAAATTAAACACGGTTGGAAATGTCAACATTAATTAGCTGCCTCTGCATCATCTAGAGTATTAAGATCCACCTTAAGTGATCATAATATGCATCAATTAATTAACTTACATGGACTAATAAAAAATCATGAAATCATTTGGAGTCTGCAGTTTTTCTTTGACAACCCTTCTGGTCCTCAGGTGCTCCCTGTTATGCAGATTAAGCACAGCTACTTTGAAAGGTTATTTGATAGTTCACACATAAATAGCAACTTTGGTTTGTCTGCCGCGGAAATGAGTGGATTTGACTGCACACATTTGACTAGAAATAAAAAGAAATATTAAAATATTTCATTTCAATAGAAACAAACATAAAATATTCTTGTTTTTTTCCCCCTTTCGTTACTAGGACAACTGCAGAAACTACAGTTGTGGCTATTCAGAATATGCAAAAATCTAATAATCAGAAATGTCAATAATGATAATAATAATAATCAAGAATATATTTAAGACAGAACATGAATGACAGATGTTTTTATTTTCCAAAAACACTTTCGCCATGCTCCACCCCTTTGTCATTCACTTTGAGGAGGAAGTGGTGGCACAACTACAGCAAAAAAAATAAATAAAAAATACAGCTGTACATACTCATGTACTCAGAGATTTATGTTTTTTTTTGTTTTTGTTTTTTTAAAGAGGACAGAATACCAGTAGTAAGTAGCTTCATTCATGTAAATCATCAATGAAGTTAATAGATTTCTTTCCTTTTTTTTTTAAGCAAGTTATATAAGATCAGTTTAATTTCTTTGAAATAGCTTAATGTGCTCAGATATGTGCGTTAGGGATTCACTATAATAACATATGGCTAACAGGCATTATTTCCTATACAATATAAAGAGACTTGGCTCTCTACCTCCTCCCTTCAGGTCAGAGGTTAGTGTTAAGGTATTCAGGTGAGCAGAAGCTGGTATTGAGAGGTGAGAGGGTTCGAAACCATTGGGTATCGTCTCAAACAGGCCATTAGCTACTACTTAAAGACTGGCAGCTGGTAGCTCCCATGGCTACCTATGAAATTTGGTAGCCAGTAAATAGTCGCTACTAGTGGCTAGCCAACCCTTGAAAAGAGCCTCTAGTGAACTATTTTCAAAGCTGTGGCAGAATTGGGTTTGGCTTTTCGTTTTTTTTTATTTATTTATAATTGTTATTTCCATGTTAATCCTTTAACACGAAGCGCCCTTTTCCTTGCACGTTTACGTCATACTACTACATAGATTTCATATCACACTGTCCAAATTCAAACATGCAAAGTATTTCACAATCACTTCCCCACATTAGTGGATTTATATTTTTGATCTTTCAAGGTTTCACTTTAAAAACAAGAGATACAAACTACCTTTGCTATTCTACAGAAGGCATGGCCAACAGAAAGATCTTCTGCCATTGTTCAACTACTGAAGAATCCTTCAAGTAAAAGATACCTTCAACTACAAATCCCACGATGCTTTATCAGGGTGTTCACATACAATTGCTTATCAAGAATAGGGGAGATAACTTTCAACATCAGATGGACATCTGTGCTCTCCACTGGTCTTGAGCTGATAACAAAAATACAGCTTTTCTCTCTTCATCTATTTAGAAAAATCAACCTTAATCATTTGTTTATAAACAAACAAAAAAAACCTCCTTATAGCTATTCATTATTTTCATATGTCACCGTCTGTCATCATTGTTGTTTGAGATTACTCATAGCCTGTTATTACCAATTATCAATCAATAATTGTATTCCATTTATTTTTGCAAAGTAGCATTGCAGATGTAAGACTAAAGTAGACCTGTCATTCACAAATGTGTGGATAAAACAAAAAAGATGGTCTTGAATAAAGCAGATTAATCTGTTACTTTGTGCTACTAATTTGCCAGCAAATCTATTTATTAAAAGAGACATGAAACCAAAGATTGGCCTTTTTTCACATCCTACAATGTCATAGCATTGTTGGAGCACCAAGAGGCACATGCACCGAACATGAACCCCACAACACCAGGATACCTGTAGGTAATAGTATATGCTGATTAAATAAAGTAGCAGTCGGCTCTGTATCCATATTAAGTGCTTCATCAATGGATGCATGATGGACCAGCCAACTAGTAGAACTTCATAGATCAAATCTTTTGGAATAATGTCCTATAAGTTTCACAAGAACTTCACTGAAATTCCAGTGCAATAAAAAGATATACACAAGACAATTTATCTTATGTATGCTATAAGAAAAAGGCAAGGCAAGGCTAGACTGTTAAGTAGTTTATTGCTGCCTTCTTAGTTATCTATGTATCCTGAAGATCTGTATAAGATCCTGGGGTCACATGAAGGCTTTCATATGTGCAAAAGAACAAGGACAGCTCTTGGTAAGCCTCTTCTACCCAGAGATGTAGATCAAAGATAGCGGTGGTGAGGAGGGAAGAAATGCTGTTGCATATGCCGAACCTTCCTTCCCCCCACCCCCCTAATCACTCTCCACCATTCAGCAAACCTGATACCTCACTGGGAATTTGTAAAATATTAAATTATAATATTATAATAAATACAAATTTTAAATCGCGCACCCCTTGACGAGAGAGCTAGTTTGAATCATCTGCAGCAAAAAAAAAACATTTTACTTATGCATTTTCTACTGTAACACATAGGTGATTTAATATATATATATATATATATATATATTTTTTTTTTTTTTTTATTTTTTTTTTAACCTAAACAAGGAGTCCTTTTTCGACACAGCAGAGGCTCCTTAAGGCAAAAAATAACAGTAGGGAAGAATTCAAAGACTGAAATAATGCATTGTAAAAATGGTATTACCACTTGAAAACAGCAAAAAACAAACAAAAAAAAAAACACAACAACAAAAAAACTGCATTATCGAAGTATGCTTACTGTACACAATATTTTCTGTTAATCTTAACTATGCCAAAGTAAACCATATTAACATGAGATTTGAAATGGCCCTTACATGTCTAAACACGGCACTGCATGAAATATGTACAGTTATGATAGCCTTTATGTCCATAATGATAAAATATTACAGTAATAGATACATTCCAGATATAACTCATGAGTAATAGCTAGATTGTTTTTTTTTTTATATTTAGGCTAGAACTAATAAATAAACATTATGGTGTATGTCATGTAGCTAACGCATCAGTCATTTTTGGCTTAATCTGATTTGCCATTTCCATTTGCCTGGAGGTGGAGAAAAATCCAATGCATGCCTTGTACGAATGCAGATATTTACCTTGGACGGAGAGAATAAAGATATTAAAATATAAATGATTCCTACATTTATTTATCTTTAAGACATGGATTACTTTCCAGTAATCTTTAGAGCTGCTGACTTAAGGTATAACACAGGGATTAGTCCACAACATCTGGAGTGCCAAAGGTTGCCTACCCCTGGAAGAACATATAGTTAATTGGAATGTGTTGTGAATATCATGTCAAGGAAGAAAAAAAAAAAAAAAAAAATACATCAGTGCTAATCATTGAAGCGGGGATAATTCACTAAGGTTCTGCTTTTGTATTGACAATTCTGGAGAAAATCAATCGTGATCAGTTGCGATCAATTGCAGTAATTGTGAGGAAACAATCTGGGTAAATCCATTTGTCCAGATGAAATCATCCCAAAAAAAGACCCCAAATCCGATTGAATTGATTTTCAAGTAATTCACAGAATTCTCATTGAAGTGTTTATGGTGCCTGGAGTTTCTTGGAATTCAGTCCTCTTTTCGAATGGTTTAACACTACATGAGGGCCAATCAGTGACTTTGGATGGTATGATTAATGCCGAGACTATTCAGCTTCAACCGTATAAACTTATAGCAGCAATGTGCGCCAGTGTTAAATGAACATTCATTTGAATATTTTTTTTTTAACACCATTTAGTACATACACCCCACAAATGTTTTTTTTCCTGCATGTTTTCTTTAGAAACAATTGAAAAAAAAAACCCAAACAAACAAACAAAAAAAAAACACTTGTATGAGTAGACATGTGGTCTGCAGCATTACCTAGCACAAACTTTCAGTCATTCTCACTAAGAAGCCTCTGCACTGCAGCCATGTACATGCACATGAATCCGGCTTTCATATGAGCTGTAATGCAGGCAGGCACACTGTAGCACAGGTCCATTGCTGCATTTGTTAACTCTGTGGAGCTTAAAGAAGCAGCCGTAAAGGATCCTGGATCAGTGACAGCCAGGGAGATGTTTCTGCCACCAATTCTAAAAGTGCCACTTTCTCTTGAAATCAACACTTTTTTTTTTTTTTATATATATATATTCTTTATTTTTCGTGCAATAGGATTTACAAACAGGCCTGTGATGCCACGACAGCAGGAACAGGTGTATCAAGGCACATAACATAATGACAATTTTAAGTAGCACAGTTTTCCTTTTTCTCCAACAGGATATATACTTATGGTCTACAGTGAAAGATTATGCATATTGGCAATTGTAGTAAACTTGTACATGTAAGACAGACGAGTGTAACTTTTTGCCATCATAGGAACAACAATAGTAAGATCAATAAGACATATTAGGTTGAATTGGGGCAGTGTAGAGCCTATCTTGTGTTGATAAACTCGAGTACATGCAGTTATATGGTTAATGATATAAAGTAATATTCAGCAAAAAGCTAGCCCCTGTAATAAGCATGCTGAGTAAGCCTGGAAGCTGTTTATGCTGTACATTGTTTTACGAATAGCTAATGTTGGCTGAGCGGTGGATGTATATGAGTGTCCCTGGGCGATCCAAGGTACTGTATGTACTAGTAAACCTTCACTATGCCTGGGTCTGAGGCTCTCTCACTACATGGCTCCTATGTTTCTAACAGCGTTTGACCTATACCCTCTGCCGATAGCCTGGTGGCCATGCAAAATGAATAGGGTATTCGATGCTCTTATAAACTCTGATGGGGGAAATAGTGTAGGTACATACACTGGATGGCTTAAAGAC
Source organism: Pelobates fuscus (assembly GCF_036172605.1). Classification (NCBI taxonomy): domain Eukaryota; kingdom Metazoa; phylum Chordata; class Amphibia; order Anura; family Pelobatidae; genus Pelobates; species Pelobates fuscus. The sequence continues at coordinate 51,528,028 of NC_086324.1, forward strand.
TATTGAATGTGCCACCAGGTGTGTTATTTTAGGTAGCTCTATGCAGTAAAGGAGTCATGCTAGGTTAGGCATGCTCAGAGTGGCTGGAATATAGGCGATGATGAAAACCTGGTGTATGATACAAGATAAGAAAAGAAAAGAAGAACCCCTGGCCACCTGTGTTTCCCTCTCATGGCTTCACTAAACATTTGAAAATAATAATAAACCTGCAAACAGGGATGACATTTTTCTGATTATCGGCTCAGGAGTCCCGAGTGGCTTAGGTAGCTGTATAAGAAGCTCCCACTCAGAGACGGCCTTGTGCCCCAGGAGGGGAGACCAGTGTCAACCTACTCCCCTGCTCGGGAAGAGGTGATGATCGCCGGGGGGTGCCGCAGGGAGACAAGTATTATGTGAGTGTCCCGATGTAGTGCTGGAGCTCACGTGTCCCCATGGGTCTCCAGTGTGGTATGTGCCATCTTGAGGGGGTGAGCAAGTCCCTGTCCCCAGTCTCCTCATGCTGGGTAGGTCTTGATTGGTTGCGGACTTTGCTGTTGGGTACTTGGGCTCTGGTTGTGGTGTGGAGCCGTGGTTCCTTGGCCTCCACCGTGCAGGAAGTGGGGCTCTCCGCCTCTGCAGCTTACCCCGGGTTCTGGAAGGCGGGATGCGCCGATGTCTGTGGATATGTCGACTGAGTATGTTGTTGCCCAGAATTTGGCGAATAATTAGTCTAGTTTGCTTATGGTTGTTGCGTAGTAGGCCTCGGCTGGACCTCCGGACGTGCTCGCCGCCATTTTGTAAGCCATGTGGCGTCTCTGCTTGCAGCTATCTGGGCTGTGTGATAGCGGTATGTCTGTTCTGGGAACCGAGATGACCCCCTCGGCTCGTTGGGGGCAGGGATTGCGGCTTTGAGTTGCAAGGTGCGGTGTCTGGAGAGCGGCTGTCCCTCCAACGCCGGTCAGGCTGTTAGGCCGCAAGAGGCTGATGGCAGGCGTTCTGTGTCAGGGCAGTACCCTATTTGGTACCCTTCAAATCCTTAGGGTCCCCACTTCGTGGTCAAGCTGGTTTGCGGTAAAACAGGTGGGTTGGCATGCGATAAAGGGCTTAGAATGCAAGCTTAAGTCAGGAGCTCGCCCTGCATGCGTCCGCTCGGCCCGCCAGTCAGGCCCCGCCCCCCTCGAAATCAACACTTTTATATGTTAGACTCCAGACACATAAAGCACTTCAGCAAATGGAGGCACTTTAGGTGCATGGAGTGTCCCTTTAAACTGTTTGCAAACTGGAGCCAGGGGACTATACGCATCATAACCACTTCAATGAGATGAAGTGGTTATGGTGCACCGAGTGACCTTTCACCAGAATGGGCCTCAAATATGCCCCCATTCAATCACAGCAGAAGAGGAGGGTGAAAGTTAATTAAAAAGTACCCAGCGTGAGAGAGAACCTTTTATTAACACTCCTACTGCTGTCGACAGTGTGAGGAGAGGACATTCCCTTGGCCCCACCTGTGGTTAAAGGATCACTATAGTGTCAGGAAAACAAAGCGGTTTTCCTGACACTATAGTACCCTGAGGATGCCCCCACCCTCAGGGTCCCCCTCCCGTGGCGCTGAAGGGGTTAAAACACCTTCAGCAGCTTACCTTAATCCAGCGCCGGGCTCCCTCGGTGCTGGTGACCTCTCCTCCCCGTTCGACATCAGCTCCCCCGCAAGTGCCGCACGCGCATTCAAAGTGTCCATAGGAAAGCATTTCTCAATGCTTTCCTATGGACGCTCTGTGCGATGGAGGCGAAATTCGCCTCCAGCGTTGCAGATGTGCCTCTAGTGGCTGTCTGGAAGACAGCCACTAAAAGAGTTAATGTCATAGTGGCCAATAGTTTCGGAAGACAGCCACTAGAGGCTGGATTAACCTCAAATGTAAACATAGCAGTTTCTCTGAAACTTTTTTTTTTTTTTTTGTAAATCTTGTTTTATTGGTGAGAAGAAAGATAGGAAACATATAGTGAGGCTCGCAGGCCTCTGCGAGAATAATGCAATCGGTTATGACATATGGAGTTTGCCTTAACAATACAATGTATGGAGTCCATAGCAGGACATTAATACGAAAGTGTTGCGGCAGAAGGCCCACCTGGTGTGCAATACGTTTTACGTAGATACCGCATTATAGCTATGCGACAGTGAACAGGTTTCAGTTATTACCATACATGTGTATGTGGTGCACGATCCGTGTCCCATGTCCGATCATGTATACATAGACATATTTGTATTGCTTCCAGTTATCATACATGTTGCTTATGTTTTCAGGGTATAGGGGGAGTATAAAAAGAGGGGGGGTGTAGTAGAAAGAGAGAAGTGAAGCAAGAGAGGGGTATGCATAGAGGAAAGGATCTTTCCCAGGAGTCCGTACCTTCATGCTTGAGCGCAACGGGCGGTGAGCAGGGGTATGACGTCTAGATGGTTGTTCGTTCCTGTATCGATGTTCCATGGCGTGTGTGCAGGGGATGTGGTATGGTATGGGTCCTATCATTGTTACCGACTTGCTTATTTTGGGTTCCGGGCTACTATGTTGTGTCATGCCCTCCTGCGAGCGTTTGTGGGCCATCAGCCGGGTATGAGTAGACATCTGGATGCGTATTTCCCCGGGTATTGTTTCTTCCCGCAGTAGAGTATCACGTTAAGGAATCCCGGTCAACTAAGGGGGAGTGGGTTCGGGGACGTCAGGTCTACTCCCCGTCTCTTGACTTGTATGGTATGTGCCCCCTATCTGCCCGCCTGGTAAGAGAACCAGGGTTGCCACGTCTCCGCGTGTCTCGTCGATCGTCCCACCAGGGATGCCCACAGTGCCTCCACCGCCTGTATGTCTCTAACCCTATGAAGCCATTCCTCTGTTGTGGGAATGTTCGTGCTCTTCCAGTAAGTTGGTATTAGGGATTTGGCAGCATTCAACAAGTGGTGCAGAATCAATCTCTTATACCTGGGGATAGACGGAGAGGTGATATGCAGCAGGGCCAGTTCTCGGGTCCATTCAACGTCATCTCCTAGTATCGCTTTTATTTCCGAATAGATACGATCCCAATATGGCAAGATGTCGTGGCATTCCCACCACAAGTGCAGTAAGGTGCCTCTCGCCCCCTGGCATCTCCAGCAGGTAGGGGACGACTCCGGATAGATCTTCTGGAGGGCATCTGGGGTCCTATACCACATGGAGATAAGTTTATAATTGACCTCCTGGTAGTAGGAACTGGAGGAGCTCTTATGTTTCCAGAACAGTGCTGTGCCCCATTGTGTTAGCGAGATTGGTGTGTCCAGTAGTGCTTCCCATCGCCGCTGAAACATATTATCTGATAAGGCTCCTACAAGCAAGTGCTGGTAGAGTATAGATACCGCTTTTTTGAGCGGGTCGCCTTTGTAACATAAGCCTTCAAACCAGGTAAGATCTCTGTGTAGTAGGTCTTTGTGAGGTAGAGATTCATAGTAATGTGCCAGTTGTAAGTAGTGGAGGGTCATTAGGGGTGTCTGTGGTTGACCAGCCCGTAGTGAGTCGAGTGACCTGATGTTCCCTCTTTCCAGGGTCTTGTAGATCGGGACATAGTCCCTCTCCCCCAGGAATGCCCACGTCCCATATGGGAGTCCTCCTCCAATATTGGGGTTATGGGTGACCGGGAGCATAGGGCTGGGTGTTGGGGAGACCTGTTCCAATCTTCTAGTTGATTGCCATGTCTTCAGTGTTTGTGCCGCCGGGTTCCCGTCCTCCTCCCTCCCGCAGCGGTGCGACCCCTCTCGCCACACGGCAGCCTTAAGTTTGATCCCTGAGTCCTCTCTGTCCAGGGTCACCCATTGTTTCAGGTGTTCAGCTGCGTGCCACTCTAGGATACGTTGCAGTGTGGTGGCTTGTTGGTACTTTCTGAAGTCTGGGAGTGACAGACCCCCCCTGGATCTGGGTAAACACAGCTTGTCGTGTCGGAGACGGGATCTTACTCCTCTCCACACATATCGGATGACTGCCGATTTCAGTTTTGAGAAGAAAGTCGCCGGCAGCGCAATAGGGATGGTTTAGAACAGGTACAGGATCCGTGGCAGCATGTTCATCTCTGAAACTGTTATGTTTACATGTGAAGGGTTAAAACCTGAGGGACCTGGCACCCAGACCACTTCATTGAGCTAAAGTGGTCTGGGTGACTATAGTGTCCCTTTAATATTGGGTTGGTGGACCACTGTTTAATTTAATTAACAACTATATTATTTTTCATCTTAAGATTTCTAGCTGGCTAGCTAGCTATGTGGCTGTGAGGCCTATTTTGCCCTTTTTTTGTAATTTCAGCAGCAAAAAGCTGGCAAGCAGAAATCTCTGAATGCTTATCTCAAAGTGCATGTACAGGATCTAAATCTATACCTTTGGAGCGGTTCGCCCGAATCAAAATCCCAAAAGCATCAAATTGGCAGTTGGGGGTGGAGCCAAAAGCTGGGCTGGCCAATCAGCATTCCCTCATAGAACTGCATTAAATTGAGGAATACATTTAAATTGGTCTGATTATCCATCTGGTTGAATCTCATTTTTTAAATTTCTCTCATTTCAATTTTATCCGTATAAATTATTGAAGACATGACAACCTTTTTTTTTTCCTTGTATATAATTATCTATTTTTTTTCCCCTTTTTTTTAATTGTCGGTGGTTGTTGGGCTGCATTGCAGATGCAATATTGTTCCCTTCTCCCACTTTGCCTTTCTCCCCACCCCTTTTTTTTTTATCCCTGAGTTTATTATTATTCTATCAGTATTATAAGTTTTCTACTGGCCACTATGACATTAACACTTTTACCTTAATAACTTCTAGTTCATTATCTCAGCCACTGTATTCTAGTTATGTATAGACACTTCTGTTTGTGACCATTACCTGTTATATTATCTTGCGAAGATCATTACCATTTTCATTTATTAATTAACATAATAGTTTTCAAAATATATATATATATATATATATATATTTTTGTAAATGCATTGAATCAATAGGGAGAGTCCAGAGATTCCATTGAGATGCTGAACGTCAGACTGACCCAGGAATCACCTCTAGTGGCCATCTGAGGAGTGGCCACAGGCTGTAATGTAAACACTGCCTCTTCTCTGAAAAGGCAATGTTTACATTTGAAAGTCTGCAGGGACTGACTATACTCATCAAAACAACCACAATAAGCTGTAGTTGTTATGGTGACTAAAGTGTCATTTTAACAAATGACTAGTATTGCATAGTAAAGAAGATTATAACTTGAGCAATAACAATAATGTAATTCTGGGTACTTTACTCTTCCTGGCAATACTTGGCAAGAAAAAGGTGAGTCACAATGGTGTAGTATACATATTATAGGGTTTATGAGAGGGGGTGTGAATACATATTATGAGAGGGTTTTCTGAGATGCAAGTTTGTTGTAGTGTATAACTTTTCTGTGTTTGTAATTTAGGTAATATTTTGAAACGAAAAATATAGGTTTACTTAAGACGTGTTTATTCTTGGATATTTCAAGCATTAGTAATTATGACTGATGCCGCGTTTCGCTTATATGGCGGCACACTGCATATCTTTTCTGCTCTGTGTTAAAGAATACAAAGCAGGCTAGTAATGAAATTTAAGCAAGCCTCGCTGACTAATAATTGCAGGAAGTTGTGCTGAAATTCATCCGCACAGATGGTAAGTATCAGATTAGATTGCGAGTTAAGAGTGACAGGTAGAAAACAGACACAGCTTTAAAGGGGTATTATAACCCCTCCAAGACCAACACAAGCGGTTTAAAGTTACCGTGCCTTTTATTCTGGGCAGGGGTACGAGACACACACAGATTTCCTGACATATTTGGCTGAGGCATGGAGGAAGATGTATTGAAATTAAGTAAGCTGTGTGTCACGGGGGAATAACACCCCCACCAAATGCAATTCCCAAGATAGAATAAGTTAAATTGTTTGGGAGCTATAGAATACTAATATTACAGGAAGTACAAACGATTGTTCTATATGTTATAGGAAGCTTAGGAGAGGATTTGAAGGGAAACTCATTTAATATGATTTTTAATATTATGTTTACACATTTCTAAATTTAACACATACCGGTATGTATTTGTGAGCTATGAAATCTAAAATTAAATGTAGAATGAGTAAACCTTACCCTGCAAATGGGCGCCACCATCTTAGCTACCTGTCAATCATTGTTATCAGCTGTGACCTTTCCTCCTGGCAGTCAATATAGAGAGAGCTTAGGCAAAAAGTTGAAATGAAACATTGTTTCTATTTTGCCTCCTGATTTAAACTATGTGCCCTGGCTGTGGCTTTCCTGAAATTAATACTGATATCATGCGATAAATCTTTAATAATAATTTAAATAAAAAAATAAAAAAATAAAGCATCACATGATAAGGGTTAGCACTCATCATAGGTTATTTTCAATGTTTTATTCAATAGTGTAATTTTCAGATTAGTAATGGGTCCATTTTAAAAGGCAGAATCATGCTGGTTATGATTATTTAATTCATAAAAGTTCTATTTATTGATCCATTAAAGTTAATCACCCCTTTTTCAACCCTCACATATACCCTAACGAACATAATCTCAAATAGTAGTAAACACTCCAAGTGTTCTTGACTGAAACTATCATCACTCTCAGCATAGCTGCACATACAGGCTGTAACCCTAATAAAAGCTCACCACTGTAACCCTAACAAAGCAGCACCACTTAAAAGTAGAATTGCCGATTGAGGCGTACAATCTGTATGTTTTATAATTGACGTTTAATAAGAGATCTTGTAGATTAAGCTCGGGAGTTAATGGGTTTATAGTCACGATTGACATATAGAGACACATAAATATGACTGGTTTAAGACATGGAATTATATTTTTCCCAAGGTAAAGAATTAGCTGTATTCAGGATGCCTGTGGCAGTCTTCAGAGAAGCAAGTTTTCTTGTGGAATCAAGGACACCGGAATGGCAGGGTCAGATTAACATAGGGGCTGATGGAGATGCAGCTCCAGGCCCATGCCAATAGATTAAGCAGCACTGTCATGGCCGAATCCCATTTTCTAAAAAAAATAAATTTAACACCCTCTTCTGACTTCACTACATCTAATTGCTCCCCGCCACTTCCTAAGGGCCCCCCATGCCCTACCTCACTATGCTGTGAGTAGGGGTATGTCTACTAAACAGTGAACAGTCAGTGGCTGCTCACTGTTAAAAAAAAAAAAAAAAAAAAGCCCCCTAGTTCCCCCCTTTCAAGCCCCCACCCATGAGCGGCGGATGTGGGACCTAAACGAAAATGGAGAGGGATCTATTGTCCTCACCCCCCCCTGTCCACCACTCATGAGCAACGGGTGGGGGCAGGACCTATTCTTATTGTGCAGCTTTAGGCCCACTGTTTTTTTTGTTTTTTTACTACTCTTCACATACTCTTGCTTAAGTATGGAAACTTGAGAGGGATGTAGGGGCACAAAACTTGTGTGAACTGGCTGACTATGAAATTAGTTAAGGTAAAACTGACTTTGTGCACTATGCAAATGTTCTTGCTGCTTCAGTCTCTCTAACACTTTGACATGTTCCCTTTCTTCTACACTCACTACATACACTTTTTCTCTGTCCCAGACTGTATAACAGGAGCTTCTGCCTGCTAGTAAGAAGGTTAGAAGAGGAGTGGACCAGCGAGTTCCAGGGGACAGCGTTCAAAAGCGTAGAACTAGCGCATTATTAGACATTTATGTCAAGTTCAGGGTGCTGTCTGCACAGTATGCCCTTGATTGGTCATTCTGCATGCTTGGCAGGCAGCCTGATTAGCATTCACGCCAGGCTGATCATTAATTCTTCGTGCAGACATGCCCCCTTTTTGGGCATGCTTATCCCTTTGGGTGGTTCTGGTTAAGTGATTAACATCAGTGGCCCACCCTTTTACCCCACCCACCTAAATCCTGCTTCACTGGACACTGCTGTTAGGGGGTATGGATTTACTTGAAAGATGAAAGGGAGAGATTAGCATAGGGTATGTGTTTTCTGATGGCTATATCCTTTCAACACCCCCTCCACCAGATACAGTTCGCTTGGGAGATATGACTGTTTTAGTGTTTTCTGTTGATAAGATTCTGTAATTAGGCCCATCATAATGGTCAGCATGAGGCCCACTGGGCTCTTAATCCAGCCCTGCAGAATGGGTACTCTGACATGTTAAGATTAAGTCAACCTATGATATCTATAGGAGCGAGAAGATCTGAAAAATAGTTATCCATAGTTCTGTCCTCGATCAGTATATCTAAAGACTGTGCAAAACAGACCTAGAAATGTCGGGTGACCCGACCCTGGCACATTACATTTTTCAAAAATATTTTCTAGGGTATCCCACTAAACGCTAAAGATGCTTATGGTTTGTAATGTATATGGTTTACTTTTTAAATAGCAAATGGACATGCAGACGTATATATATATATATATATATAAAAAAACATGCATCGAATGATCCAGGTTATGGGCACTGCCAAGGAGAAAGCAACAGAAAGTACAGACAAGTATGTACACAGGAGACGGCAACCACAGTAAAGGGATTAGCCAGTGTATATATATATATATATATACACTATAGAATCCTGGAGTCCCCCATCCTACGTCGCTGAAGGGGTTAAAACCCTTCAGCCACTTACCTGATTCCAGTGCCAATGTCCCTCGGTGCTGGGTCAGGCTCCGCCCACACCAAAGTCCACTGGCGGGGGGAGACCTAATGCACATGCGCGGCAATGGCCGCGGCGCGCATTACATCTCCCCATAGGAAAGCATTATTCAATGCTTTCCAATGGGGATTCCGGCGACGCTGGAGGTCCTCATGCATACCATTGTTTAGACGACCAAAAGTCATCTAAGAAGCCGGAAGTCCCTAGGTAGACAGCCACTAGAGGAGGACGTAACCCTGAAAGATAAATATTGCAGTTTATACATTAATACTTATACTATAATTACACTTGCAGGGTTAAGGGTGATGGGAGCTGCCACCCAGACCACTTCAGTGGACCACCACAGTGCCAGGAAAAACACAAAACTTGTTTTCCTGGCTCTATAGTGTTAATAGGTCTTCCCTACCCCCCATGGCCCCCCTCCCGCCAGGCTCTAGAATGAGAAAGGGGTTAAATTCTTACCTTTCTCCAGCCCCAGGCTCCCTTGGCGCAGGGGACTCTCCTTCCTCTTCTGCTGAATGCACATGCGCGGCAAGAGCACATGCACATGCGCAGCAATCCGCGCGCACATTCAGTAAGTCCATAGGAAAGCATTCTCAATGCTTTCCTATGGACGCTGGCGTCTTCTCACTGTGAAAATCACAGTGAGAAGCGCGGAAGCGCCTCTAGTGTCTGTCAATGAGACAGTCACTAGGGGCTGGATTAACCCCAGTGTAAACATAGCCGTTTCTCTGAAACTGCTATGTTTACAGCTGCAGGGTTAACCCTAGATGGACCTGGCACCCATACCACTTCATTGAGCTGAAGTGGTCTGAGTGCCTATAGTGGTCCTTTAAGCATTGCTCTAATTACAAATGTGTGAATTAGCAATGGTAATTAGCAAATATTGATTCTAATCTAGCATTCTGCATTTCATAGATCTATGCACAACAGCCTATGTATCTGAAACCAGCCTCAGAGCATTGGTATAATATATAGTGAAAGCCCATGAATAAAACTGTAACTTTGAAAAAATTTTTAGTATTTGTGTAGAACTTTGAATCTAAGTTCTAATAAAATATAAAAAAAAGGGGGGTGGGGGTGGGAAAGGGGTGGCACTGAATTTTACTATGTTTTTAAATTAAAGGTCTCGGGATGTATTCACTAATTAGCAAATTGTAGGTAGGTAAAAACCAAACTTAAAAACGTAGGATCAAATAACTGTATTCGAAAACTTTTCCAAATTCACTATGGTCATAGCTTGGCGCTTTTAGCCTAAATTTAGTTTGTAAATTAGCTAAATAAATACGTAATTTTCTTTTAAATAAACTGTTTCATATGTAAATGCCAATTATTCATTGTATACATTTTAAATGGACTGATATAAATATACACGCATAAGGATATCAGTAAAAAGGGAATCGGAAGGATAAGAACAGCAAAGTATCAATTACCTTTCAAAATCTACTGCACATAAAGAACTTTAAAAAGCAGTATTGGTAATATTTAATTAAATTGAAGAAAATGTCTATAATTTGAAGGAGGTGTGGTCACTGTTCTTTTTAAAACAGAACTCTTAAAGGATCGGATATTAGGATCTCAATGTAGTTCCACACTCAGTGACATGCAGAGTCAAAGGTCAGCCCTCATATACCTGTAATTAAGGTAAGACATCACATCATATATTCACTGGTCCATAAAAATGAACAGCAAAGAATAAAGTCACTGTGTTCGCTGCCCTGGTTCAACATATTCCACAGATCTGCCCCAGTGCTCACCCAAAGAGAAGCTTCATTAAAAAAAATTCTACATATAACAGGCATCCTATTATTTGCTATTTGAATACATTTCTATTACATATGTTTGCAGTGTCCTGTAAACAAAGAAGTGGTGTTGGTATCTGAAGTTATCAGGGTCCCCCGGGGCCTTTTCAATACTTCTGTCAATGATCAGGCAACAAAAGAAGTGCTTGTATTAAATGCAGTCTTGAAGCTGAACCTTGCCATGCTTTTCTTAGCTCTTATCAAATTGTATACCCCTGAGCGGAATTCCGTTTAACTGAAGGAGTATTGACTGCTTTATTAACAGTGTGAGCTACCACTCGTTTAGACTCAATTCACAAGTAACATACAGTCCAGAAGCTAGGATATATATAATTCAAGAGCACCCCCCTCTAAACACGCACACTGGGATTGAAAAAAACATTATAAGACTCTTCTCACCTAATAAAGCACAAGGGACTTGAAACTTCAATGTATAGATAGATAGATAGAGAGAAAAAGACGAGTCACGTTCCATTTGCAGGAAAGAAAAATCAACAAGGTTCCATTTTATTTTTCCTCCAATTGCTGCACTATTCATTTTTGTATGGGAAATTAATGCGTGCCTCCCAACAGTTTCAGGTATAGCAAGAAAGTACTGGTTTTGGGATCCTGTTCTGCCAATCTTGGTTTTATTTCTTGCCAAGTCATATCTGGGGCCAACACAGTATTCTCAGCAAGCTCACAGTTGGCGAATCATTAAATCCTCATGCATAGGCTGCCACTTATTATTATTATTTTATTATTTATATAGCTCCAGCAAATTCCGTAGCGCTGTGCCATGCCCTTTTTCTGTGTGGATTCACCGCTTAATTGGCATCACTGCTCCATTCACCTGGGTGCTTTGATCACTCTCAGAGTGGAAAGGTATGTTGATGTTATTGCTTGTCAAAACACATTAGTGCTGGTTATTGATTCATTGTCAAATTCTCCCATTTACTTGCAGGGTTAATCAAACTAAAAGCCAGTGTCTTAAACACCACAAAACAAAAAAACACTGTATTTGGTTAGAATTAGACTTATGATTCCCTAAACATACAAAAATAATTAAAACAATATTGTGTGTGTATACATAGTACCTAGGCTCTCTTCACTCCAATCCTACTCCGCTTGTGTCACTCCCTTTAGCAGCTGAGGGATGTAGTAGAGGAAATGGGTTGTGCATGCCAGATGTCCAATATAATTACCAATATGGGAACCGCACTCTCCTGGATCCCAGGGTGCAACCAGGCCTAAAAGTTGGCCAATCCTCACAATGTGATTTGCAAAAAAGTAACGATGGTCCAGGCACTCAAGTTCAATCCAGTGGGCAGATTTATTGGAGCAGAATCAAAACAACGTTTTGGCCTACAACAGGGCCTTTGTCAAGCTAACCACAAGTGTATTGATAAAGTTACCCTTTATAAAGGATATTAATACACTTGTGGTTAGCTTGACAAAGGCCGTGTTGTGGGCGATGTTTTGATTCTGCTCCGACAAATGCCCAATATGAAGAGGCAACTCTTGTTCTAGTTTGGCTAATGATGTCCCAATGAAGCTGCTGGATGTGGAGTTACACCTCCGGCCCTAGAGGGCTTAAACTCCGTATGTGCAGAGATGCTCAATGAAACAATACATATAAAGCACCACAACAACTTCAAATCGCTGCAATTGCCATGGTGCTTGGAGTAGCCTTTTTACAAAAATACCAGATCCATTCTATAAATGTATAAGAAGGTCAGAGAACTGTATCTCATACATACTGTGTTTTACAGTCAGACATTTTCTGCCAAGTACTGAAAACTCATATCCGACAGAACCACAGCCGTGGGATAATGTTTTGGCAGAATAAAAAAAAGAGGAATGCCAATCATAAACATTAAAAGTCCCCAATGGGTTAATCTCACAACTTGCTCCTCAAAAGTTATCCTCCCTTTCCTCAACCAAATAACATAAATCTTAAAGTGAAACACTTCACTGTCCCCAGTGGGTCGTAAACATAGCTAAACAGTCGCATAGTAATGTATTGTCCATTGTACAATTTATCCCACTATGACTTCCCAACAATAGGACGTCTCTACATAAAGGCCAAAGAAATGGCACATTTGCTTAAATCCTCAACGATAATGAAATATCTATTTCGTTTTTGTTCATTTTGTTATGCATGTACTCACATTCTGTTTGACTGTGTGCATAGGTTAATCTATTGACTGTTTACAATTCACAGGAAATGAGACAAAATAAGATTTTGAAAAGACCATTAACCGTTGCATTACAAACTGTTTAAACTACATTAAGGAAAAGGATTTGGTAAATCCCTTCACTAATTTTGGTCCTGACAGGGTTAAACCAAATTGCTATTTGTACTTAAAGTCATTACTTTATGGGCCCAGTAACGCCCATAGACCATCTCATTCGACATCAAGAAAATGTGTTTTGACAGAAAAACAAAATAAAAAAACATTAATAACCAACCTTTAACATATGATATGTTTTAATATGGTTCTAATGGAGAAATGCAATTTTTATTTTTACTCATTATGCTTAACATTTTATAAGACATATGGGAAAATTGTTTCCTTATATATTAGTTATGTGATTTTTTTTATTTTTTTTTTGTACTGAGGAGGAAAGTTTAACAAACCATAACAGACATGTAGCCAAGGGCCCTATGTATGGAGAAAATGGATAAGGTTTAAAATTACACGTATATTTTTGCATGTAACACAATAATCTTCCATAAATATATAAGTTAGCATTTCGAAATCTGGGGACCGTTTCTATTATTTTCTACATAGATTGTGCATTGACCTAGCAGTATAGTTTGGCCAGGGGTGGAAGCTAAAAGGGAAATAGTGTTGTTTATTTTATCTTATTTTGTTTTGTTTGTTTTTTGTATTTACATAAAACAATTATTTTCTACATTTACATTTTTGACTGTGCATCCTTGCTCCAGCTCACCCATGTATGGACTGGGCACATTCAGTCAGACATAAACATCCCTCTGATAGGTAGAACGATATAATATAGCACTAATCTTCACAGTGTAAGATCGATGTGTAAGATGTTAAATTATTTTTAACAATGTATTTATATTTTAATGAAATAGTTTTTAAATTCCTCCAGTAGGCATGAACTGGTACTAGACTGGGAACATTGTTGCCAGGAAGATGGATGCACGACAATAAGACATGGGTACAGAGGTACATAGACGAGGGTGTGGGTATATCTGGTGAAGATGAGGATAGGTGGGTGGGACATAGGGTTGCCACCTGGTTGGTATTTTACCGGCACATCCGGTATTTTATGCACTGTGGCCAGTTCCGGTATTGCAAAAATACTGGCAATACAATTGCCGGTATTTTTCTTTGAAGAGAATGTGCTGCAATATCGGCAACGGCCACCGGGGTGTGTAGTGCTCTCAGGGCGTACTAAGAAAACTTGTTGGTGCTTGGCTGTGTGGAGACGGCTGAGATGGTATGTCGCAGCTAGTCCCTGCCCTCTCCACTGCTAGAGTCCGCATGGGAGGAGCAGGAACTGCAAGTCAAGGAGATGGAAGCATGGCAGCAGGACCTGTGCCTTGAAAGCAGGTACTTGTGTGTGTATATGCAGCAGTTTGTGTTTGTGTGTGTGTGAGTGTACTCTGCAATCTGTGTGTTTGTGTGTATAGCAATCTGTGTGTGTGTGTGTATGTGATCAGCAGTCTGTGTATCTGTACTGAGCAATCTGTGTGTATTCAGCAGTCTGTACTCCGCAACCTGTGTGTGTGTGTGTACACACAGCATTCTCTGTATCTGTTCAGGAGTGTGTGTGTGTGTGTTCTGCAGTTGGTGTGTATGAGTCCGTCTATATTTCTGTGTGTATGTGTATTCAGCAGTCTCTGCAGAATAGCCATCTCTGTTTGTTATATACTATATACACACACACAATCACACATACATTGTAGACACACTCAAAGTATACAGACAATGACACGCTCAGACAACAGTATGATCACACTGTTATACACATTTAGACAACAACACACTACTCCTACTACTAACACACACACACACACACACACACAACATTTACAATGCTATACACACAGTCAGACAAAGTACAAACATTGTAAGTAGTTTATTAGTAAATTTGGGATTTTTTTTCCCTCTCATTATTTTATGTACGTCGTGCCCTCGTCTCACGCATATATAATGGATTATGCAAATTAGAATGGCTGGTATTTTTTTGCCAAAAAAGGTAGCAACTCTAGTGGGACAGCTTTATACAGAATAGGATTCCACCGGCCCTAGGCAAATTACCAGTTTGGGGGCCCCTTCATTCGTCACATAGGGATGGTTGATGGGGCGAAAGGAATTCATAGTTTCCGGGCGACTGTCCTAAACTCTAGACAGTTGCCTAGGCTTGTCTAATGGTTAATCCTGTACTGGCTGTGTGTATGACTGGGGTTGTACACAATTTTCCATGCCTCGTGAATACTAATGCCAAATTCAACACTGGACAGGACATACAGCTTTTTTTTTTCTCTTTCTCATTTCAGCATTAAAGGTTCAGGACAATCTAAAAAAGGATCTACTCCACAATAATTTCCACATGTCAATTTTGCATCACTGCATACATATTTCAGTGCTGCCTGAGATTAGCAAGAGTTAGATATTCCAGCTTCTGTCATTAAAATGGTGGTATGTACCTGTTAGTTGTGTGACACACACACGCCTTTCTAAAATGCAAAGTAAATATATATTCTTATATAGCGTCTCGCCCTCTTCAACCTAGTGTTCCTGTAAGTTTTTGTAACTGTCTCATTTATTGTTACATCTCCCCCTTTGATAAAATTGTAAAGCGCTACGGAATATGCTGGCGCTTTAAAAATGCAAGTGATAATAATAATAATAATAATAATTAATGCATTTGTTTTAAGAAATACTAGGCACCTTTTCCAGTAGCCATATCATGGGACTTTCTCCAGCTTTATATATAAACAGAGTAAGAAGTGTCTATGGTATGCAAATCTCTGAAATATAGCCATGTATATTTGCAATCCTGCGCTGTATTCAGCTACAGGGAAGACTTGAAGGAAAGAAAAAAAAATCTAATGTGGTTTCAAAACAAGTTTATCCAGCACTGTTCAAAGCTTATACAAAAAGTCTGGAGCAGATAAACTAATTTCCACCTGTTTTTGCTACTGCATACACACTAACTCAATTTAGATTGATCGGATTATGTGTGCAGACTTACTCCACTGCCACGCGCCACTCTCTCCGTTCGGGTAATTTAAAAACTCTCTTTGGAAGATGAAATGTTGAAGGTGTGCCTTTTAATTTTATTTTACATTTTCATCTGTCTTTTTATTTATTTATTTTTTATTTAAAAAACCTCATCACAGAATAGATTATTGCAGGACAAGCCATTGTTGAGCACAAACAGTGCAAGACAAAACAATGAATAAATATCTTGTTTAATAAATCAATAAAAAAGCCTGTCAATTTCTATCTGCATCAAGGATGATGATGAAATCACCAGATATTTCAGGAGCTGTGCGCAAGCTTGTAATGAACCCAAAATTATATTTACACATAAACAAAAAGAAGTGTTCTTTGTTTGCACAACAAATGATGCTTACAAACTTGCAATTTAGTAATTGATCCACCATTAATTGCTTCATTTACTCAATGAAGATGCAGCAGGAAGAAAGCAGGCATGTTCAGGCAAAGCCATGAAAGCCATTAGTCCAGGCTTTGTTCCATCAGTAAATAGCCATAAGACTGTTTGAAGGCCAGTCGCGATCCTTTTGCACCCACCAAGAGGATATCATAAGTAAATATGTGTTCGTAACAATTAAAAAAATATTGGTATCCAACATTACCAAGACATCACCGCCGGAAGCAGCTTGGGGATCTGCCGGGATGTCTGCTGGAGAACTGCAGGCCTCGGTTTGCTTTGCGGGACACTGCTTTCCCAGTAATGGGGTTGGGCTGACTGACACGCTTTATGGCGCTATGCTGCAGCCTAGGGAGAAAGAACTATCCCTAGACAGGCTAGGTCCCAATGGCCTTCTCTACTGCTACGCAGGCAGGGTTCCCAAGTGGCTTCTTTTAGCATGTCTAGCCAACAATCTGGTCACAGAACTCAATCTTGATAGGCTGGTTTAGCTTATGGTAGCGTGTCTTGACTCAGCATAGCGAAACCCTTCCCTA
This sequence comes from Pelobates fuscus, assembly GCF_036172605.1. Classification (NCBI taxonomy): domain Eukaryota; kingdom Metazoa; phylum Chordata; class Amphibia; order Anura; family Pelobatidae; genus Pelobates; species Pelobates fuscus. Next base: position 51,544,668 of record NC_086324.1, read on the forward strand.
TTACTATAGTTTACTGTTCAGCAACTCTTCACAACTGTATAAGGTCTCTCTTGTATCTATACATAATGGCCATGCCTGAATATTCCTTAATTTAAGCAATGTTGTTTTTAGTTCTGAGTAAGTTGTGTGCATGTTTTATTAACCACTCTCTCAGCATGTCTAGCCTGTGTTTAGCAATCTACAGTCAATCACCCTACTCTATGTTTTACAAGCATGATTATACAATACATCTTGAGTTGATACTATAGTTTTTTTTGTTTTTAAAGTGCAGTAAATCAGACATGTGACTTATTTAACTAGTTGATATTGTATGATACATTATGCAATGTCTCTGTTCATATGTGAAATATGCTAGGCAGTACAAAAAAAAATATTAATAAAAAAAAATAAAAAAAAATTGGTATAATTTGGAAACTACAAAGAAACGTTTAAATAATTCCAGAGCCAGGGTACATCCATTGTGCGGTTCCTAAATGTTATTTTTATTTTAATTTGTCATAGCTTTAAGGGTTGTGGAATTTGTCAAAGTTGGGGGTAACATGGCTATAAGCCAAACTGCTATAATACTAAAAAAATGATACATGGGCCCGTTAAATCCATCCTTTAAAAGTCTAGCTATAGAAACTGTAATAGCCTTGTCTCTTATATGGCATTGCAGCTTCACAGAATAGTGCCAAAGGCATACAATGGGGGTATCGTTATACTCCGCAGATGTAGGTGAACACAATATGGGGTTCTGTACAAGGATACAAGGATAGCACACACCAGCTTTATGAAACACACATTACAAAAATCTTGTTATATGTGATATTTTGCCAAAATAAAGAATAAACACAATTTTACCTTAGGTAAATAGTCTGTGATGTCTACTTTATATAAATATATACTTTTGTGTGGCAATTAAGTTTTCTGTGATGGCTACTAAACTTACAAGACAAACATACCATCTTCTAAAATTGTTTCCCATTGAAAATTGTATTTTAGTCCTTGAAATGTGTGTCCTGTAACTTTCAAAATAAGCTGAAATCCTAAACATATTATGTAGCCTATAAATCAAGACAAAAATTTATTTTGAATTACTTTTCGTAAGCTGGACATATTACGCACATGCTATTATTGCCAAACCTGTGGGAAAAAAGGTTTTTTGTTGTGTATTTTTCCCCATTTTTTTTGCTATTTTTTTTTATTTATTTTTTTTACAATTAATGAGAACTTATCCATCTAAAAAAACAGTATATAATATGTGTTGGTGCAATAAATGACAGATGCAAATTGCGTTTGAACACAAACAGCAAAAAATGCAAACATGGCTTGTGTCCTTAAGGGTAAGACAAGCTTTTGAAGCTGTGTCTTTAAGGGGTTAAACATGGATTCCTTTAAGTCTGTGTTTGCTGTATACAACAGCTTTGAAACACAACTTAGGAAAATTTGCAAAGCCAGTGAACCACTCATGGACAGCTGTGTCAATGTTAATGCAAATCATCAGCGTGAGGTTGGTCACTGGTTTGCTATTGAGGCTTGATAGTGCTTGGGAAGCAAAAACCAAAAAGGTTATGGTGGGGGAAAAGATTGTGATTGAAAACCCCTTCCACCTGAAGTCTGTAAATAGTTAATATAATGTTAAACAAAAATCTGCACACCAGTCAAGCCGTAAGATCTGCTTTTCCCACAGAAATCACACATCTACAGTGATGCTACTACTGCAAATGATTATGGGTTGGCATATGCAAATTAGGTTCACTTTAAAAAGACTTCAGTTACTCATGATTATATCTCAGATGCCCCCAAATGACCACAAGTGGTACTGCATGCTAAAATGAAAGCCACATTTTATTTGAGCATCCCAAGGAGGGGACAGCTATTATAATCTACAATCTTTGAATAATTTAAAATGATCAGGATACCATGATGTCTTAGATCAAATATTGAATTAAAAAAAAAAAATCAGCTTAAATGTTTAACATTTTTATGTCTTAAAGTGGGCAAATGCTGTTAAAGAAAATTGAGTGATAATAAGTAACATGATCAGCTATGTCCCTACCTCAAGAACAGCCAGATTTCATGTAAGGAAGTATTCCAAAATCCTGGATTAAAGCCCTGCTTCAATTCACTGCAACATGTAATCCAAATGGGTAATTGCCCAACAAATTCACAATTTGGGCATGACTGAGCTCCCCGAAGCCAAACCAAGCAAACAATCCATTCTGTTTTATGGATGCTATATAGCTTGGGGTCATACAATTAAAATATAGCTTACTGGTGTCAGAGGGTTCTTCCTCTCCACCAAACTGGCTACTTTAGCTTATACTCCAAGATACTCTTATAAATCCAATGCATTAAATATCTCATCCATTCATAACCAATCCGTGGTTTGGCCATTTTTATATCACACTCTTCAGAATTCTGGCCTGCTACCAGGTTCTCACAATTATAGCAAATATAGTTACTGTGTGCCTGTAAAATAGTACATTTTACTGCTTTTACTAAAAATAAATATATATCTATATATTTACATTTTCACCCCTTGCTTAGACATTAACTATGTAATATCTAGTACATAATAAAAAAGATGCAAGCTGTGTTAAAACAGCAAGAAGACATAGGTTATTGATTTTGAAATAATCTTCAAAAGCCTGGTTATTATTGGAACATTGAAAAGGCATTTTATGCAAATTACGCTCATGCCTTTTAGCAGTTAAAAAACAGGGAAATTTTAATGAGTAGCATTTTAAAACTACAAAATAACCATTGAGGATAAAACTGATTAAAAGTGGTAAATGTTTTTTTTTTTTGTTTTGTTTTTTTTAACATTTAACACAATGTCCATACAGCATATCATTATCTACAAGATTATGTACAAACTGTTCTCTTTAAATGAGAATTTTAAGTCCTGCAGGACAGAGGTTCATTTTCAGTTTTTATGAACAGTGTGTACACCAGCAAGCGTTATATAGTGCTGATACAACCTAAAATAATAAAGATGCTTCGCTGATGTAAATTACTCTTCTGCTTCATATACCCCTTAGTAACCAAGAGAATGCCTGGAGCGAACAATTGGGATTTTCTCAAAGTGATTAAAGTGCTGTTAGTTTAAATTTGGATTTGAAATTAGAAGAAAGTCTGTTTCTGCATCACATTTCTCAGTAAATCTGCCTGCCAGAATTTAGACACAGCAAAAAGAGAAAAAAGAAACAAAAACAAAAGTTTTCTTTATAGGAGTATGTTTTATTATATATAAAAAATATTGCTTATATAAAGCCATCTGTCTGTAAGAATTGATCATTTCTTTTTACATATCAATGTATGTCTAATTTTTTAGCACTGCAGAAGCTAGGATATACAAAGGGTTTCATTTAATGGACTTTAATTTTTTTGTCTCTCTTTTTTTTTTTTCAAACAGTCTAAATAGTTATGTACAATGAGTGTAATTTTGGTCTCTATGGAAGTTTTGCGTTAGGACTTGTATATTAAAAAAATAAATAAAACTGACTCTATACAGCAGGTTATCACTAGAGCAAATATTTTATTTAATTTTTTTACTCTATATTTTTTTCTAAAGCACTACTGCGTTTAGATGTAAATTACTGCAAAACAGCCATTTGTTTAGCTTCAATGCTCCATATTTTACAAACTGGAAATTCATGATGTACAGAAAGACAGAATTAATTCACTTAATTTTATTACATCCAAACAGCACACTTACATACAGCTACCATGTCCTCTCTTGCCCCTTCCTCTAGCCCAGGGTTGCTCAAAAAGAAGATCCCTAGATGTTGTAGAACTACAACTCCCATGATGCTTTGCATACCTTTAGAATGCCTTTAGAATGCCAAAGCATCATGGAAGTTGTGGTTTAAACATCGGGAGAGCTACCTTTTGAGCACCCATGTTCTAATCAATAGAAGGGGTCAGTTCTAACGTATTGCTACTATTTCAGGTTTGCCTGCATAGATCACATGACACTAATCAATGTGGCAGTGAATGGGTTAATAAAAGTGTCACTGAAAGCTCGGTCCTTTTTCAGAAAATACAACCGATATAATAGTTTTTTGAATACATTTCAATGACCATTCAAATAACCTCTTACAAATAGTCTTTGCAATCTCTATACGCTACTCAAACTGAGTTAGTTATCCCCAAAACATTCATTAAGCTTGCACTAGGCTGATTTGACAGAAGGTCCCCAGGGTTAAGTAAATCAGTGGGAGATTATGATCTTTTATTTTTATTTAGTTGTTCATTTCCTTTCCTTTATTACTTTAGTGGAATGAACCAAGATTTGAAATTAACCCCTTTAAAACCAGGAATGATGTCTTGCAAAGCATATCCCATTAGTTGTGAAGGGGCTTAAGTACCCAGAAAAACCTGCGTCTGTGATTACTTACAGGAACTCAATTTGTTTCTGCTTAGATAAGGAAACTAAATATCACATTTCTGTAATGAGCCAAGCTTAGAGTAAAATCTCCCCGAGACAATGCCATGTTGGGTCCTGTATAATAAATCAGTTTGGAAATGCATAAGGCAAGGAGGGGGTGCAAGAGGCAAAACTGTGTAGGATGGGAGTCTATTGTTTTGTATAGTGCAAGTATGTACAATATGTGAAACTAGTCCTCGTATATTCAGAGTTGGATCTATTTTTTATACACACAGGGAAAAAATAAAATATATTTTTGTTTTTGACCGGCTCCTGCTAGCTCTTATATGAGGGAAAACACATTAATTTCTGTCCTTTGCTTCCTGCAGAGGGACTTCATATGATGTAGGCCCCTGCACCTTTCCCAATTGCTCCCACAAATAATATCGGCCTGCAACTCTCAAAGTGTCAAAGAGCAGAGATCATTTTTGCAAACTGAAGGTGGTGGAAATGATGAGTCTATGCACATCTCGTACACATATTTCAGGGATAGAAAACCTTTGGCACTCCAGATGTTGTGGACTAAATCCCCCATAACGCTCTTAATCCCATAATGCTGGCACCGCATCATGGAAGAAGTAGTCCAAAACATCTGGAGTGCCAAAGGTTGCTTATTACTGAGTCCTATTGAAACTCGAGTGTGTAATTATTACTTATACCTAATGAGGCACTCTCATAGTAACAAGCTAGCTACACTATCTTGTGCATGCTTTATTAGCCAGGCATACACATAGAAGTAGAAACTCACATATGCATAGCCACAAACAGACATCCAACTACCCATACATAACTAGCCACCTATACATATGCACAAAAATCTAAACTCGCAACACAATGAGGACATAATGTTACTGTGATTCCAAGCACTGTCTGCCAGACAAAAACTTAAAGATCACTATAGGGTCAGGAACACAAACATGTATTCCTGACCCTATAGTGCTAAACCCACCATTTAGGTGGCTTGCCCTCCCTTAGCCCCCCTATAAAAGTTTAAAACTCACCTTATTTCCAGTGTCACGGGGGACCGCCGGCGCTGGCTCCTATAGGGAAAGCATTGGATTGGCTAAAATCGGCACGGGGCGGGGCCAAATGCCATTTTGGCCAATCAGGACCTTCTCATAGAGATGCATTGAATCAATGCATCTCTATGAGGTAAATTCAGCGACTCCAAGTGCTTACTGTGCAGACCTGAGCCAGGAAGCCCGTCCAGTGGCCATCTAAGGAGTTGCCACTTGGAGGTGTCCCTAGTGGCAATGTAAACACTGACTTTTCTCTGAAAAGGAAGTGCTTACATGACAATGCCTGAAGGGAGCTATTATACTCACCAGAACAACTACATTAAGCTGTAGTAGTTCTGGTGACTATGGTGTCCCTTTAAGCTGCCTCTGGCATGCACCAAAAGTCTTTCCGTGGGCACTGGTCAGGAAGAATGCTGACCTCTACTGACCAACAGGGACATAAGTTCTTAGTGTGGTGTTACATTTCTGTTAATACATGGTAACACAGAACAATGAATTTGAGAAATCCTGACCCATTGTATATCAGAAAATGTTGATTTGCCATTCAACTCTAATGGCTTGAATTGAAAGAACAGGACATAAATATATGTATGTTAAATAAATATTTCAATTTATTGGACACTCCGAGCTAGTTATTAAACAGACTATAAAGTAATTTACCAACAGTTGCAAGCCATATATGGAAATTCAAGCTTGTTAGAAGAAATATTCTAAATTGACTTACCAACAAAGCCAAGGTTTAAGTGTATAAAATAGTTTTAGAACACCAGATTATTATTATTACTGCCATTTATATAGCTCCAATTTATTCTGCAATGCTTTACAATATTATAAAAGAGGAAATTGAAATTGAACAATAAATGAGACCACTACAAAATGTTACCAGATTCTCTCTAGTTCTGTAATATGCCATTTTTGATACATTTAGGGTTATATTAGAAGGAGGATTAGAAAAAAAAAATCACAATTTTGATGAAAAGACCTTGTTCGTCCATTCATCTGAATTCTAAATGGAACAATAGAAAAAATGAACTAATGAACGAATTGCTTGAAACTAATTTTGTCTGATTTGTTAATTAGTGTTAAATTGGTAGCCTTGTATACCCCATTCAGAATTAAGAGTATCATTACTAAATTAGCTTTTGTCTTTAGTAGACAGTGCCCTCATTTGGTATCCTTAAATATGGCAATCCCACATAAGGGTAACAAATTAGGAAACCATCTACTAAAGCAGCTGAAAGTTCACAACAAAGAAAAGGGCTTAGTAGACCACTCCCCTAATTGTGTACCCTTATGTAGGATTGTCATAATTAAGGATACCAAATAAATGCATGTATCTACTAAACAGCTCGATAAATTGGTAGCCTAAAATATGGCAATCCCACTTGATTATCCCAATTTTAGGGAGGGAGCCATCTACTAAACACAGCTTAACCCCTTAAGGACCGGCATGTTTTTGCGATGTTTGTACGTTAAGGACCAGAGCAGTTTTAACACTTTTGTGGTGTTTGTGTTTAGCTGTAATTTTCCGCTCTCTCATTTACGGTTCCCATACAAGTTATATATTGTTTTTTTTCACGACGAAAAGGGCTTTCTTTACATACCATTATTTGTATTATGTCATATTTTGTATTAAAAAAAAAAAAAAATATGGTGAAATTTAAAAAAAAAAAAAAAAAAAAAACATGTTTTTGGACTTTTACTTGAAAAATCTTTTACTTATCTACAAAAGCTAATGAAAAAAACTGCTAAATAGATTCAAAATTTTGTCCCGAGTTTAAAAACAACCAGTGTTTACATGCTTTATTGCTTTTTTTTGCAAGTTATAGGCCCATAAATACAAGTAGGAAATTGCTGTTTCAATATATATATATATTTTAAATGTTTTAATAGTGACATTGTAACACCGTTATCTGTCATAAATGCCCGAAACACACCTAACATGTACATATTTTTTTAAAGTAGACAACCCAGGGTATTCAAAATGGGGTATGTCCAGTCTTTTTTAGTAGCCACCTAGTCACAAACACTGGCCAAAGTTAGCATTTAGATTTGTTTGTGTGTTAAAAATGCAAAACACGCTAACTTTGGCCAGTGTTTGTGACTAGGTGGCTACTAAAAAAGGCTGAACATACCCCCCATTTGCAATACCTTGGGTTGTCTTCTTTTGCAAATGGTATGCCATCATGGGGCTAATTCTCATTCATTGGCTACCATACGCTCTCAAAGGCAACCTAACCAATCTGACAAATTTAAATAAAAAAAAAGTAAAATCAAGCCTTATATTTGACCCTGTAACTTTCACAAACACTATAAAACATCTACATGTGGGGTACTGTTATACTCAGGAGACTTCGCTGAACACAAATATGAGTGTATCAGAACAGTAAAATATATCACAGCAATAGTATCCTCAGTGAAAGAGCTGTTTGTGTGTGAAAAATGCAAAAAACTTCACTTTCACTGACAATATCATCGCTGTGATATGTTTTACTGTTTTGAAACACTAATATTTGTGTTCAGCGAAGTCTCCCGAGTAAAACAGTACCCCCATGTACAGCATTTAGGGTGTCATAGAAAGTTACAGGGTTAAACACAGTGCTAGCAAATTAAATTATCTGGACTTTCGGCCTGGGTTGGCAGGCAGGTCCCTCGAATTGCAATCATTAAAATTACTTAATTAGGTAAAAATATTACATAAATATGCACGTATAATTTTAATATATATACATATTTATATATTTGACGTCTACGTGTATATTTATGAAATTATTTATGTAATTATGTATGTGGACATATGTATATTTCGTATTATTTTTATTTATTTATTTATACATAGATATATATATCATTACATTCTAAGTGTATTTTGATATAAATATATATATATCAATATCAAAATACTGTTAGAATAAAATTGCATATATATATATAATTGTTTTTGAATTATTAAAAATTATTTTTATTTTTTGTTATTTATTTATTTTTTATTTTTTTTTCAATTTGAGATATATTTTATTTTCTTGTTTGTCATTTCGATTTGCGTCGCCTGCTCGCCAGGGTACAGAAAGAAAATGGGATAATTGTGCAGGAACATTTGTTTACATCTGAGGGATTATACATAAAACAGATTATCCTTCCCAATCTCCATATTTCTTCAATCCCCACCTTGTGTGGCCTTCTTCGGACCCCTCCCCTCCCTCTCTCTCATTTAAGTTTTGTGGTTCCTTGGGCTACTCATGCCCTTCTTTTATTGTGAGTTTCGTGACATCTTTGTGCCGAACGCTACTTGTCTTTGATTTATTTTCCCTGTACCTGAATAAGTCTACCTTAGCAATACCTATGGGCTGCCCTCATTGTTTTCCTCTCCGGTTATATGCGAGGGTGCTTCACTTCTAACTGTGGCTTCCAGTTTCTGGAAATTCTGCCATCTCTCCCCTGCTAGGATGGTATGTGTTTGTGGCTTCATGTGTTTAGCGGCCATTAGCTCATATTCCCAGTTAAGCGATGTTTGGGTTATGAGGGTCTCTTTCAAGGGTGTTACTGTTGTTTTCCATGCCCTAGCTATAATCGTCACCGCTGCTATCAGCAGTTGGAAAATCAGTTTACCCTCTACCTTGTACCAAGACTACCCTGTACCTTTAGTCTTGTGTATCATGAACAATAAGCATTGTTCAGGGGTTATTGACCACTTCCTTCCCATGAGTTGCCCCGCTTTTGTTATTTATTTTTATTAACATATTATTTGTATTTTACAATAATATATATATACCATATATATAGTTATTATATATATTGTATATATTCGTGTGTAATTTAAATATAAGTGTATTTTTATATTAATATACGTATATATAAATATAAAAATCCACTTAGTATGACATTATATATACATATATTATATATAGGTGTATATATATATATATATATAATACATGTATATATATCATATATATATATACATATTATATTTTTTTTCTTTACACTGATTGTTTTTTTTTTTTAACTTTATTTTTGATTTTTCACTTGCAGGGAGACTGCCTGTCAGCACAGACAGTCCCTCTGCAGGCAGATACACAGACACCTATTGCGGTCATGTGATCGAGTGATCACATGTCCGTGGGGTCCTGATCTGCCGAGGGGGGACTGCCCGGGCAGACAGGCAACCCCTCTTGACCGGGAGGAGAGCTGATCGCCGCCGTGGGACCGACGGCGATCAGGTAAGTTGCCCAAGACTGCACGTTTTACCGCTGACGGTCCTGAACCGTCAGCGGTCCTTAAGGGGTTAATCCCAAATTTAATACCCTTAAATTTAGCAATCCAACATAAGGGCATCAAATTATGGACATGTCTACTTTCTAAACCAAAGAGAGATTTGCAAGTGATCGCAGTATGCTGTTCATCTGGATGCAAATTTTGAACCAAAGGTTTTGGTTTTTCATCAGAAACTAATCGACTAATGGACAAAATGCATTTCACATTAAGCAAAATGTATTTCCATACGAATTCATTTGGATGAACCTTAAATTCTCATTGGGCACGAGCCTAGTTTTGATCGACTGCACTGCCTCTATTTGTTATAACCGAAACACGTTAAACTGTACAGGAATGCACTAGCAACACTCAAAAAAGTAGATCAACAAGTGGGTGAAGGAAGGGGAATAAACTTTAAAAAAAATGGAATAAAAAGTGATCACTTGGTTTATCCACACCTGTGACTTAAATGGTCATTGACTTTCATTTAAAATCCAGTTGTATTGAGATTTTCTTAAAATACTAGGCAGCCAATCATGATATACCTGTGATAGCCAAAGCATTTATTTCTACAAAATACGTAATTATTATTATTTATATAGCGCCACGTAATAGCCCAAATATGTATGAAAAATGACTAGAATTTAACTTGCCTAATTATGCCATTACATGTAAAAGCCATTTTCACTAAGGCATTATCGACCCATTAAGACTGGGATACTACCCTACTAAATAAGGGCCTCTACAATGCTTACTGCCAATTTACAACAAACGCACATGAAATGTGTTTCATTTTGAAAACGGCAGCTAACATTTCAACATCTAAGGGGTCACAAGGGGATTTTAGTTTTGGGAGACGACAGACAAAGAACATACACTTCTGCCAATTTGACAAAATTCAGGCAGCTGCATTCTTCAGGAAAGTTTTTTGAAGAAAAATGTATTCCTTCAACGTAGCAGATTTTCTGCGTTACCAACCTGTCAGACAGCCAGACGTTCCACAAGGACAGCACAAACCAACGACTTAAAATTTAACCAAATCCAGATGCCTGTGTGATCATCTAATCAGACATCAAAAGCTCTGCAGTGACAAACTCCAAACCAGATTACAAGCGTTCAATGAGTTTTCACCCGCAGAACAAACATGGACGCAGTTTGTGACAAGCCGTGATACATGGCTATCTGTTCACACTACAGTCAGGTTCCTAAATTCCACTCATTCTAAACCTTTTCCTTCCTAGATGTAAGTGCCATTCCTGAATATGTAACTTAAGATCAAGGTCGCTTTGTGTCAGGAAACCTTAGGCTGTGATAAATGTAGTGTGTCAAATTGTACAAAACAATTTACAGAAAAATACATGAAATTAACCATTTTTTTTTTCCTTTAAACATTTTGATTTTTTGTTTGTTTTTTTTAATATCTTTATCATTAGATAGTTGTTGTGTCTTTCACAAGATGACCCTGTCAAATTCAGTGATGGAAGACCTTTTCATTGCTGAAGTCGTCTGTACTTAAGATTTTTATGTACATGTTTAACAAGTGCTAAGTAAATTTTTGTGATTATAGGAGCGAGCCTATAAAAAGGCCATAAGCAACTTCATATGAGAGAGAGAGGAAAAAAACCCAACATGTATTAAGGTCCATAGCAGGTAGCATCTTCAGCATTGTATATAGGTGGTAGAGTGTAATTAGGATCAATAAATCCGATTAAGCAATTAGAAGAGGGGTGGGGAAAAAAGACAGACAACACTGCTGTATGTTGACTCTAAGAGGACACAAAGAAATGCAACGAAAGCCTGTATCACTTTCTTTAAAAACAAACAAAAAAAAAACCCTTAAGTATTATCCAATTATTTCACATTAAAGAATAATATTAAGTACAACCATACATCTGTCAAGAGTCCAGGATCTAAAGAAAAGTACACATGTCAATGTTAGCGTGAGATGAACTCTTACAAAACAAACTTTACCAGGATTGAAATACGTGCACAACGTTCAACTTTTTGGTAAAAACAGGCTTTAGATCAGAACAGTCAGTCAGAGTTAGAATCAGTTAGTTATAGGAAACATGGGAAAAATGTACTTCATACTATAACTGAATACTTGCTATAGCGCCACCTACTGTCTACTTTCCAGATAAATTCATAACTTATGTAGAATGCTGTTGCTAGTTAAAAAAAATAAAAAATTCAAAGGTTGGTGTAAGCCAGGAGACTGATTAAGGGTAACATGCGCCAAAGGAGAATCCAAGATTCAGGACAAGTCAGTTTGAAGATCAATCCGGACAGCAGGGATACAATGCCACAAGCACTAGTCAAAGTCAGATTGTTAGAGTACAAATATTGGAAGAAGTTTTAGGATAAATGCCAGTGAAGGATTATAAACAACTATGAGCACTGCCAAACTGCAGATAAGGAAGCACCAGAATATGAATCACGACGTACAGTTAAAGGACCACACAAATAGCTGAGGATTAAATGTAGATGCAAATCTACTATTGGGCTGAATAAAAAGTCACATACTGCAAATAGAATTCACAGCCCATTTAAAGAGAGCTATAAAAATGAAGGCAGAACCAGTTACACAGCACGCATTAAAACACTCCGATAAACTTATTGAAATCAGCAGCACATAAATAATCCCTCCAAACACACCCTGGCATTGTTGGTGCCCAATAATTTATTCTTGTGTTTCAACAGGCAATTTTGTTGAACTGTAAGCAGCCATTATACAAAATTAAGGCTTCTCCTAACGTCTTCCTCAGCTATTTGTATCCAAAATTACTGACACAGTTCAGCTGGAACAATGTTATCCTTGATGTCAAAAGAAAAATATACCAGCTCTACTTTAAAAGCTACCGTAAGAGAGTCATAAATATTCTGGATAAAACAGAAGCACAGAAGTGTCCTTTAGACCTTATGGCTACTCCTTAAAAAAGGCCAAAGCCGGGTGGGAGTAGACGGATTTAAAAACAGAGTCCATGATAAAGAGAGCTGGTTGTCCAGTAAACAGATGTTGTGAGGGATAGGATGGAGATGGAAGTATCATTCATTATTTTATTTTGTAAACAGGCTTCAGAAGAATTGCATAATTATATGTTTCAGAAGAGTAGCAATTTCAGTGAAATACAATTTTGCATGTTTTTTGTTTTTGTTGTTTTTTTTTATCGTTGGATTCTAGTTATTTTAAGAGTACAGATTTAAAGTAAGCTATAAAGCTATTTTGCTGCACTGTACTAAAGAATAGAAGATTTGGGTTTATCTCCTGGGGCTGCATAGTAAACTTTTAGGAACATTTCATTAAATCAATTCCTGTTTAAAAATCCATGCTATGCCCTATTATGTTTAGACTGTGAGAGTTAGCACAAGGTCAGAGAGAAAAGAAAATTAGAGACTACTACATGATGCTGTAAAAACTAGCAACATGTGTGTATGCTAATTTGTGCACATAAATGTGGCTCTTAGATCTAAGTTAAAATTGCTTTGAACTAAAAATGGTGAGTACATTTAGAAAGTCACTATTAATCAATCACATTTTTATGGATATGAAAAAAATAATCTTTGCGCAGCCTGAACTGTAGAGAAAAGAACGCTGCTAGCGTCCAGAGTGTGTTCTTAACCCCTTAAGGACTAAACTTCTGGAATAAAAGGGAATCATGACATGTCACACATGTCATGTGTCCTTAAGGGGTTAAAGGGGCAGTGGGGGCAATGCATCACTTCTGGCTCAAATTGGAACATGTCAATCCGGTGCTTTGTTCACTTATGATTTGGGATCACAGGCATGATGTGGACCAATCAAAACACACGTAATATTTAAGTCTCTCTGGCCCCATTTGCTGTGCCCAATTGTGTTTTCTGTTCCCAGTACCCTTTAGGGCGTTCCTTGATACATTGTGTTATTTCTGGAATTGACCTTGGCTTTGTTCTTGACCCCAAGTTTCCCTATAATCGGTTCCTCTCCTGTTTACCTGTTTGATTGATACACCGTCTATCTGACTTCAGCTAGTTCTTGTTTTTGCTGTCTCCCTGTTATCCTGACCTAGGCTTGTATTTGACCAAGTTTCCTCACTTTATTACATTAAGTCCAGACACTCAAAGGCCCAGTAATTATTTCAGCCCAGTTTATTACTGCTAACCTAGACTCAGCGTGTAGGGGTTAGACTTCATGACATTAACCAAGTTCACATACAGCTCAGAAAAGCTAACTGGCAACTGTTATAGAACAACAACTTAAACAGTGAATCAGGCTATATATTAATAGCAGAATGAGCAGTATGGCTGCTTTCAGTCTACTGAGAAGTTCCACTCATCCTGTGTTACAAGTGGTCCTGCTCTATAGGGATAAACTCCCCAACTGCCCCATGTTCCAAAAGACCATTACAAATTCAGTGTCCTGTTCTGCTGTTTCAGCTTTTCTTCCTTATGTCCAGAATCTTGGGTTTTTCAGGGAACTGTCCCCAAACAGCAAACAAGATCATCAATAGACGCTCTCACAAAAATAAAATCAAAACAATAAAAATGTGTGTGTCCAAATTCTGATGTCATCTACCATGTCCTATTTTTTTCAAAACACCATGATTTGTTACCCTGTTTTTTCTGCTTGGATAAACATCTTGAATTCTTGGACAACATTTCGATTTGGATTTCACATTCTTAGTACTTCATTAGATAAATCTTCCAGTGTTTTTAGGCCAAATGGTTCATGAATAGGAAGGAGTCGGAGAGGGAAAAAAAATATCTAAGCCCCCAGCTATATTTTGTGTCCCAGTAAAAAGTTTCTCCAGTCGGCCTGGCAGATGCCTCTGGTTTGAAAGATGGCACGAGTTGCCACCAAAGTCGATTACAATCACAATATGTCACTTTGGCTCTGTTGCAGTGAAAGACAAAATGCCAGGAACAAACAACACTCAGCTTCAATTATTATGCTTGTCCGAGTCGTTCAGACAGCACCAATCTGTCTTCATAAAACAGTTTACAGAATAGTACCCCAGGTGTCCATGTTTTCAGCCAAATACCCCCATTTTATATTATTTACATGAGGATGGCGCTCATTTAGAGAATAATAAATGAAATGGCCTTCAACTTCCTGTCGTTCTAAAGGGAAAAAAATGTTTGGTTTCCCAAAAGAGACTGGACAGAGGGCTTTATCTATGGCAAACAAAGGCACATTGAAACCACAGGGGTGATACTATGCCCTACTCCCACCTTATCAGCTGTAAGCTAGCGCAGCTGGGTGTGATAAACTGCCATTATACTGTGTGTTTTAGCGCTCTGCTCTGTTCTCTGCCCGCTTTCTTTATCATAGCCTGCCTTTGGAATATAGTTTGAGAAGGGGGGGTGGGGGGGTGTTAGATGCGGAGGAATAAATGTATACATATTAAAACAAAGCCCTTATACATCTCTACTCCTGAGGCTCCTAATATTTCATCCACTATCTCCCCGAGCACAGGATGCATTGTAATATATGTTAGCAACTTGCTTCGCTTGCGTTCCCGGGATGCAAACATTCTTTGAAGCCACCATCACTCTAAAGGATTAAATCGATCACGGTATGCCCCACCAATGCATATTTTGTTCATGTCTTTAAACATGAAGATAAGGGGCATTTGTATCTTTGCTTTAAGTTCTTTCTGTAACAAGGCGAACTTTGAGACTCTTTTATGTTATTATCTGATAGCAACATTGTGATAAGCCCAGTGCTGTTGGCTAACGCCTTGCTAATTGTTTGTTAAAAGGAATTTCAGAAATTCCCCCCTCCCCAGGCACCAACCCAACACATGTCAATTTATGGATACGTATATTATAAAAATAGGATATGGAGGATTTTTACACGCTTTATAATTTTATGGAATAATAATGGCCTGTCTATAGAAAAAAATATATATATATATTTTTTTATCTGACATATTGCCTAGGGCAGTGCTTGGTGAATGTATATATTTTATTCTATGTACTTTGTCAAATGCAGTGTCATCTGTAGTGCTGTATTATACACAATGTAAGGGCATATTTACAAACATTTGTGGCAAAATAAATATGAAAATGTTGTAGGTCCCTGCCCCAAAGACATGTAAATTCTATAGGGAAATATGGGAACAACTGTACCACTAAAAACAATTAAATAAATAAATAAATAAATAAAACATTTTAATGCTGGTTTGGTGTCCGAGTTAAAGAGGGCAGGGCAAGGTAGCCTTACTAGGACACTGGGAGCCTTTGTGATTGGTTCCACCCTAGATTAACCTATCGGAAACTAGAATCTATTTTATCTGTTACTAGAGGTTTTTACACATTTTAATAATGCAGTTAGAGTAACCAGAACCCAAATTTAATTGGTTAGGTCAAAAGTTAGGACAATAAAGGCTAAGTGTTAATCAAGGGTTATTGGTTGAAAACTTTACTTTTTCAATGTGTAAAACTTTGTCACATGCGTTAGAAAAGGGATGGCCAATATGTTTCGCAAAACACGTTTCGCCGTATTGCAAGGCTTCCTCAGTTGGCTGTTATGTGTCTCTTCTGCTGCTGCTGCTTTTAAATCGCCCGCTTGTCGGTTTCACTCATTACGTTCGTCACTTCCGGGTTTCGTCCTGTTGGAACGTGCGTTTTGGACTTTCACACACTGTTTTAGACTATTTAGTCTATCCAGAAATATCTGGTATCCATATATTGATTTTTTATATTTTGTTTTATATTTGGAGAAATAAATTATTTTTAAAGGACCCCTTTACATCTGGCACTTCAATATTTGGGAGTCAACTGAGGGATATCCACTAACGCTGGAAAGAAGGGTCTGGACAACCCCCAAATGGTCCAGAGGACTATACCACTCGAGTCATATGAGCGTATGACTCCAGGCTTGTGAGTTTAACTACTCTTTTATTTCTTTTTATATAGTGTTTTAAAGACATATTGCACTATGTTCTGTACTAATTTTATTTTGCAGAATTTCCGCCGAATTTCTATTTTAAAGCTCCACCTTCTATATGTATGTATAATGATGTGTTTTTAAGTGGTGTAGGGGATACCACTTTATAGGTGTTTTTGAGCTGCTATACTACTTACCTCCATATTGTGCACATATTTTGCTGTATATAATAAAATATATAAGACTGCTAGAAAACACTTTGTTCCAGCATTTCTTTTTATTTATCAATCTCTAATGCATTACATTCTACCCACAACATGAAAAGGCTTAATGGTGTTACATCTCCCTTCTCCACTTTATAATAATTACTAGCATACCCTTCAACCTTAGGACAAATTACATTTTAATGGAAGGTGTCAGGGTTGGGTTGGAGGAAGTGCTGTCAGTGCAGTGCGTGCCAGGTAACGCAAATTTAGGCAGACCTGGTTGATACGCACCAGCCCTGCAGACCTGTGTAACAGGGCTACCTACGTGTACTTCTGCAAACTGGAATATGCAGCATTGGCTTTGTATACCTTTGTGAGGATTTCTCATGTGTCCCTAAAAAGGAAAACAAATCAGGACTGTCTTGCTGGATCTAGGACAGTTGGGGCGTATGCTTTAGGAACTGTTGAGTAATTACTCTGTAAAAAAAAAAAAAAAATAACATCCACTGGCCACTTTTAAGTGAGTGAGATGATATACAGAAGTAAGTCTTCTCTGTAATAAAAAACAAACAAAAGAAAAACACTGTACTTACTACTATTCAAGATAAAGCAAAAGCAAGGTGCCTAATTCCAACAGATAAATCTGATAAACACTGCTGTCAAGCCAAAGACCATAAAACATTAAAAACAAGCATGCTGTGGCTCTGCAGCAGTAAAAGGGTTACAGTAAAACTGCCATTGTCTGGTATTTCATCTGGACCGTTTCTATGTGGAATTCTGGTTCGCATATGGCTATTCGATAAACAATTGAGATTGGAAAAGCTACAGGATGCTGCAGGGGTGATGTTCACAGCCCAGGGGGATGCAGATGAATTCAAATGCATTGGAAGCAGCTGGTTTGAGAGACCAACTGTCTCAGAGGGGCAAAAACGGGGAACGAGGTGACTGAGCTCTAAACACCGCCAGCATGAAGGTCAGAGTGAAAGCCAGGGCCATCTGTTGTCTGGGGTGCTATGAATTCTGGTGGCCTGGCTTGGTTACATCCCAGTGAGTGACATCTTCCATCTCAAGTGTGTGAGACACTGCAGAAACCACATGTTGGTTCGGGCTGGGAGGGTTGGTATGCGTAGAACGGAGAGCAAAACACAAACAAATTAATGATTAAAGCACTGTGTTATGGTTTGTGGCTTGTTGCAGTGGTAAGGCTTGCTTATACCTGCTGGTAACGTATGGCTTACAAATAAATACTGCCTATACATTTTCATGTTGTCATGTATAGAAAAAATGTTAAAGGTAATCTAAGACACAAAAAAAGGAAATTTGTACTTTAAAGGTACATTGCACTTTTGCACTTTGTTGTTTGGTAATATATTTACACGCATACACTTTAGATATTATGTCTGCTTCAGAGTAAGGGGGGAGCTAAACGGCGCCAGGCAGAAATCTTTGGGGTAAGCCAGCGTCAATGTACCTTTAACTTGTATTTTTCAATTTCAGAAAAAAGGTATTAAATATATAAATATATTTGCTCAATTTTTTAATCTATTAGAAGTGGCACTTTCACAGTTGTTAATTGAGCATTTCAGAACGATAAAATCTAATTTCACTGAAGGGAACTACTTTGTCTCTGTATTTTTCCTACGCTTCTGCCGTCAAGAAGTGTCAATCCCCCAACAGTCATCAGCGCTGCAGGGAATTGGCTTGGTCTATGAAGAATCTTGCAGGATCCTCCATAGACCTCAATGCTTTACTCTCATGCATGCGCTAGAGTACAGCAGTGACATCAGCTCACAAAGAGAAACGGCCGGAAGAAGATGGCAACGCTCACGTGGGGCAGGTTTAGGTAAGGTACATGAGAGAGACAAACTATTGACGTTCTGTAGCCTACTGAGGGGTGGGGTTCCATGCACCTTAGGTGACAGCCAGGAGAGGGTACGCCCAGCACCACCTCTCAGACCTATACCAAAGTTATCTGGCAGCTGAGGCAGAAGAGTAAATTGGTAACTCTTCCTCCTCCAGTTTGTTTATTTTTATTTATTTAGCAACACCCTTTTGCTAGGGAGATTACAAACACACAAACACACACCACACTCTGCAAAGTCCCAGACTATAGAATGGCCGAAGGGGACTGTGGCAGAGAATGATCATGTTCCCCTGTTCAGTCTGCCAATGGGTCTATGAGTGTTGTGCAAAATGAGTGAATGGGGCAGGGGTATTGCTGACCATCATACCCCTCCTCGCTGGACACTCAGTGACCTCCAGTGACAGACCAGATAGAAAACATATTGATCCTCTGCTGCAGATCTGCTCGGGCATTACAGTAGTGGTAGGTAAGGGTGGTTATTAGAAACACAAAAAAGGGGCAATAAGGAATGAGGAGACACACCAGACAGACAGATAGATGTGGTAGGTGAATTAGGCATCTGCCTACAGCTTACTTATCAAGGAGAGGTAGAGGTAGGGAGATCTGCACTTCCTTAACTGGGTATTTGTGATATAAATCAGGACCTACATGTACACACCCATGTAAACATGCACACATTCAAACCATTGTGGCCAATTCCAAGCCCACAAGTCATTAGCTCTGTTTGGCCCCTATCCTGTGTTCTTCTGTTTTACATCAATAACTTAAAGTGTGTGGTCATCCAATCAATGCTTTAAATAGTATATGACTGTTTACATTAAAGAATTAGACGATAAATGAAGACGTTAACAGAAGTCAGTACCAAAACTTATATGAATTTTTTTTTCTTTACGGTCGTAAATTTGTGTCTGGTCTCGCCCCCAATACGCCTCCTTGATGACACCCTCAGGATATATGATTTTTAGCCAATCCAATGCTTTCCATAAAGAACGCATTTGATTGTCTGAAATCTGCAAGGAGGCTGGGCGGTGCTAAACGCTGGCTTGGCCAAGCAGCACCTCCTCATAGAGATGTATTGAATTAAATTATCTCTATGTGGAAAATTCAGCGTCTCCATGCAGAGCAGTGCTAAGTCAGGATGCCGGGAAAGGACCCGAACATCGGGGCTGTCCTGCAAAAAATGAGACTGTTAGGGGGCTTGCAGCATTCTTCAGTGAAACCACTCACACTTTTTTCTATTGATTTTTCACAGGGTTTCCAAATTGTTGGCCACATATTGCAGCCACGGTATTGGCCATAACTTACAGCTGATGAGTGAAGATGGGAATTTCAATGGCTTTGGCCAAAATATATCTATGGGCAGAGGGCAGAGGGCAGAATATAGATTCCACCTCTGACACCTGGGGTGAAAGGGACGTGTTTATAGCTTTAGCAATTTTTTTTTTTCAATCATTACACCTATAAAAAAATGTGTGCAAAGACTGGGGATCTCTTTGCACCAAAAGCCCTTTGCAATGAGCATACGTTATGGTGCATGGAGTGTCCTTAAGTATCCACTAAGACAACCTAAGGATGACACCTTTGAAGGCTTTTGCACAGAAGTGGCCTCTAGTGGCTAGAGGCTGGATTAACCCTCAATGTAAACATAGCAGTTTCTCTGAAACTGCCAAAGTGGTCTGGGTGCCTGTATGGTCCTTTAAGTGTTAGAATAGTGTAGGGTTTGAGGACCGGTGCTAGTGTAGTGTAGAAGGGAAGGTCATTATGGTTAGGGCAGCCCTGGAACATGCAT
Source organism: Pelobates fuscus (assembly GCF_036172605.1). NCBI lineage: Eukaryota > Metazoa > Chordata > Amphibia > Anura > Pelobatidae > Pelobates > Pelobates fuscus. The sequence continues at coordinate 51,565,082 of NC_086324.1, forward strand.
GTCATATTTCTGCCTTATATCAAGCAAAGTTACAGTTTCGGGTGGCAGTTATTTCACTTAAGAGATTAAGGTCCCCCAGACAGAAAGGTGGTGAATAATGCATTATTCCTATGGTATTCTAAAACATGATCTACCCATACTGGGCAGATCACATAATACAAACGTGTGTGAGTATAGAATATATATATATATATATATATATATATATATATATGTGTGTGTGTGTAAAACATAATTTGATGATACTAACATACTCTTTATGATTTGACATATTTTGCATAACATTTACTGGATCAAAGTGCCAACATTTCAGAAAACAGGAAACATTAACAGCTGTTCTTCCCGAGCAAGCAGGTTTCAAGTGTTCTGATCAGTGGAGCAATATCCAGGCCAGGATAAGAATGAAAACCTGCCGTTATAACTGTTGTAAAAAAAAAAAAAGTCACCGATCTAGGCTATTTTTACAATGTTTTTTCAGATTATCACAGGCGACAGATTTCCATGTACATGTAGATAGTCAATGTTATGGTTGTGTAAGTTGTACTTTTTTGTCAATGTAAAAAATGCTTATCAACTTATTGCACCCGCTCTTGCCTGTCCTCCTGTCCAAACCGATTGCGTTATCTCAAAAAAATAAATAAACTAAGTGACCTAATAACTGATAAGAGAAACACAATATGGTTATTAACCAACCCCCAGGATATATTTAACAGCAATACTGGAGAAAATTCACATTAAAATTGTTGACTTTAGAATGTGGAGTGTCTGAGTCAAGCTAGGAAAATGTGGAGAGTCACAATAATTAATTTTATAATGATGTTCCTCAATACAGTGTGGGGTGCAGCTGTACCCCAACCTGCAACCTTGCCCTCTTAGAGAACGAGGTAGTGAGGTTACAGGAGTGTACCCCTAGGTACTCAAGACAACTGGACTTTTGGGCAGATCATGATATCTTAAGTGCTGGTACTCAGTGACGCAACTCTTCCCTAAACATAGAGAGGGCATTTAAATGGTGCAGTCATGAAGGGAAATGTAAACATATCAATGCAGCGCCATTAAAACAATGCTAGCGATATTAAACTTTCATGTCAGACATTGCTTTATTTGCTACGTGTAAACCAGAACATGCATACTACTTTGCAGTCTGGAATCACTATGTTAAGTCTGAAACCTCGGCACAAATAGAATGCCTGTGATCTCCAGGTCAATGTGTGTGATGTCACTGGGGTACTTGGCTATAGGCCCTATGGTATAGGGGAATGTTTATGAAAAAAGAAGCGTACGGCTTCTCTATACTATTTTACGTTTGTTTTCACACTTTCAGAGTGTGCGTTAAAAGGGTTGCATTTGACTGGCTTCTCAGCTTAGTTAAACAAGTGTACTTCTAGAATAGGGGTCAGCAACCTATGGCACGTGTGGCTTTGCACGCCCCTCAAGACTGCTGGAGACAAACAGGCTCTGGCCTATCAGGATTCCCAGTGGGACGTCAGAGTTTTTCTAGTGCAAACTGAGATGTGATTGCTGGTGGTGAGGGACAATGATCAATTTAAATATTGCAGCACTTAGAGGAGGGGATTTCAGATCACTTCCTCACAGTATTTGGGAACGGGAATCCGCACTGGATTAGAGCAGCCGGCAGCAGCTATTGCAGCTCCTGCCCTTGACAGGATCCCAGGGAAGCCATCCATACTACTAGATATAAACAGAGGTGCAGGATAAGCAAGTATATCATACAAATAATACACACAGCCCACACACAGAACCAAAACACAGTCCCCACAAACACAAAGCCATTGACGATCCACATACACAACCCCACAAGCAGCCTCACACATGCAACACCACAAACAGCCCCACACATACACACCACCAAACATACAACATGACATCATCCACACACATAATTCCAGAAGTAGCCCCCATTCATAGGTATCATATACAATAGAACAGCCCATATACACACAAATACAACAATACAAAGCAACAGGACAACCCAAAAACAACAAGCAGAATACAGCAATGCACACACACACACACACACACAAAACTATACAAGCAAAACAAAAACTACTAAATATTAACACTCTCCCAAATGTATGGTCAAAATAGCAAAACTGTGAAAAGTCTGCTATATGCGGTCAGTTTGGCCGTAAAATTGGCCTAAAATTCACTTTGAATTCTTATTTTAGTAAATAACTCTTTACATTTTATTATTCCCATCCAGCATGATGAACATCAGGAATTACATTCCTGAGGTTGTAAGCAGATCTGTTAACCTTTGTTATTCAAAACTCCTTTAAAGACATATCACCCAACAGTCCCAATCCATAGTGATAATGGTGGTTTAGCAACCCCCTCCCCTCCCTACTGTTTAAGTTTTGTAATTAAAAAGATATCCCATACAGTACAGTTTGAGCACATCACTAAACTGATTTACTGCTATGTGAGGCTATAGCAGGGCACATCTGCCCACACAGGAGTAATTCAGCGGTGTTTTGTGCATGTGTAGGTCTGGCTGGCTGGCTGGCTGGCTTCCAAGCTTGCCTCATACTCAGTGATACAATGTCCAATGATTCCGGTGCTCCCCAAAGAACACAGCACTAGTACAACCCCCTAATTCTATTTTCATATCTCCTATAGGAGATATTTATGCAGGATGCCAAGAATAAAGCAAAGATAGCTTAAAAGATACATAAATATATATTTAACAAACCAGAAACAGATGCACAGACTATGTGAGGACCGTTTCGAGAAATGAAATGTGCGGATATATTTTGATACATTACACCCGATTTATTTTTCTAACCTGCAAGGTAGGTTTGGCGTTTGACTCCGTAGGGTGTGCTGGACCTGGACGGAAATCGGCTGCAGGTGCAAGTGTGGGATCGCTACTTCGTCTCACCAGCAGAGGGGTCCCTGCAACAAACCACAATTAATTCGTTTGGATGGAGCTATTTGGATAACAGAAATAGAACAGGAAAAAAAAAGAAAGAAAAAACAAGATATTTCACAGTTTCTTTCATGAGATCAATGCATGATCACTGCACAAAAAAAAAATTCAACATTCTTTATAAAACAAACACGAGATGCAAGGCATAAACGGAAATCTCTTTCGAGATGTCTGGTAAATGTTAATGCTTCACATCTTGGACCTGTCGACTTGTAGCAGAAAAAAAATAAATGGATTAAGCCCTAGCATTTCAGTGGTTAGAAGGTCAATAGCCATTTAAAATTTCCAATGCCATCCAAGGCTTACCTGTGCTAGTCATAAGAATATATTAAATACCAATAAAACAAATTGAGTTAATTTAATGTGAAAGCTGGGATGGAGACCAATAAAGGCAGCCATTATAAGCTGAAAAAGCCTTTCAACTGCGAGCACTAGACTGTTTGCTGCAATGCCATCTGTGCTCACATCCAACCTGAAAGAAGATTACATGGGAGATCACATTGTTTCTATGGAAAAATGGCACATGTATTGGGTTTTTATCGATCCCTGGCCTTCTCTGAGATGCAGACAGCTGTAGACAAAAATCATGCGTTTGACACTAACGTTTTAAAAAAAACCACAGAAGTGTTAAGAAAGCACAATGTATGCATGGGCGGCATATTTTAAAAAGGTCCCCATTCAATAAGTAAATGTCCGCAGTAGCCACGCCATGCTTGTGAATTTATTAAAGATATCACGGTTTCTCATTTAGACTCGAGAGCTTCATTATCGTAACGGTAGCATTTTCACAATGTCTGACAGCTTGTTTGCATAATGACAGCCAAAATTAGTGATATTTTTTTTTTCCTGATAGGAGCAAGTAGGCCAGCAAATTACACTGCAAATCAAAATTGGACTACATACTCGAATATAAAAATAAATTAATAAAAATTAAAATTAAAAAATATATATATACTACACATGTGCGCGTGCACACTAAATTATATAAAAAATAAATAAATAAAACACTGAATTAACATTGCACAAATGTATGCCTCTAAGGAGAATAAAAAGTAACATCACTAATTATATAGATCTATTTATAAATCTATATATCGGTCTTCTATCATAAAGGCGTCTGATACATTTTTCTCCTTAGACAATAAACAGCTCAAGCACACAATGAAAAGGTTGTAAACTAAATTACATTTAAATTCTATGAAACATATTTTACTTAAACTAGTACTTAAATGAGCTGACCTCCCTTCTTTAGTATATCATCTCAAGTGCTCCATGAAATATTTATAAGATGTATAGCTTTTGTTATGCAGATACCATTTGCTATTATATCTATTATCTAGAATGATAGAGACAGAAGGCTAAGCAGACACCTGCTAAGATGCCACTTTTACAGTTATGCCATAGGAGCAAACAAGTAGGATTCTTATGCACATTATAAGCACTATAAACTAATCTTTAATGATCTCTCATATAGTTTTAAGAAAAAGTTATTTTACACATAACATGTGCAGGCCAGGACCGGACCCTATCAGGAATGGCTGGTGGGTTGTCGCAACGTTGAGCTGGCTGTCTAAAAATGTATATGCCTACAGATTATGATATAGCACTGGTCAAAGCAATTTTAAACTTTTGATATGTGTGTTGAATATAGGACTATAAGAGAATTAGTCATGGTTACAATACAAGACCAACACATACCTCCTAAGTGTCCCTATTTATGAGGGACAGTCCCTAATTTTGGCTCAAATACCTGCCCTCTGTTCCTCTTTTCTAAGAGTTGTTGTGTCAGAGTATAACAGAGCATCACAGCTAAAACTCGCAGAAATGTGTGTTTAAACTATAAGAAATGTGTTTAGAAACTGGTCTGTGTAAATAAGATACATTGTTCTTGTTGTAAATTACACTTTGCTGCATAAATTACTAGTAAGTCACCTGAAATTTTTCATAATAGCCCTGCCGCCATGGACCACATCCCCACTCGCACCTCTAAAACGAAAGTGCCCCTCTTTATTTATTTTGGCATACCTCTCAACGTTTCAAATGGACAAACAGATAAACAGTGTGCCATTTCACAAATCTTTCGTTTACAAAGATAGGAAACAGTACAACATTTTTCTAAGGGTATTTTCTGACAGAGGTTCTTTCACATCATTTTTTTTTTTTACATTTTGGTAGGTAAGCCTTAATAAAGACAACTATATCCACACATTGAAAATCACAAGTTGTATGTGTGTGAACATACAGCATAATGTATTAAAAATGAGGGGAAGGGGGTCGTCAACTTTAGACTTGCATATACCCCTTTAAGTTCTAAATGAACACAATAGAGACTGTACAATATCGTAGATGGTATTATTTAAAGATTCTCTGTTAAAAGGCCCAAGATGTTAAAGATACAGCACATTATGTGTTTTATCTCATCTTCTCTAAACATACTATAAGCAGCGATTTCTTCTGGTATTTCAGTAATATAAACATTTCAGTTTGCGTGTATGATTCAGCTGTTTCGGCCTACCATTTGAAATTCACATGAAAGGGGAATATTGCCATGGGGATCCTTGAAGATTTCAATTCTCTGGCCCTCCCTGGAACTAACTTTGGCAGTGATTCTTGGAGATCAAGTCTGTACTACTTTCTATTCATCTCTGATGTGCCAGAGTTAAAACAGGACTAAAGTGTGATAAAGACACACATGGCACAGACTGCATACTCTAGCTGTCTATGTGAAACTGAACTCTGACTTCACTCCATCAGCTAGTACAGGGAAGACAGACTTGTCTTACTGAACTGCATTTTACACATCAATTTGCAAAATGGCACAAAATTGAGAGAACTGAGCAGGTAATGCAGAGCCAAATAAAATGTATCCGTACCGTTAAACCCGAACATTCTAAAGATTTAAGGCAGAACTTTAGCTTAACCCCTTAAGGACCAAACTTCTGGAATAAAAAGGAATCATGACATGTCACACGTCATGTGTCCTTAAGGGGTTAAATACACAGTGCTTCCAGGCAAAAAGATGTAATAGTCATGAATAACATTTTTATGTGTGTGTGTATTATTTTGGCGTTTTTAAATAGCACGTAACTGCGTCAAGAGACAGGTTTTTGGAAGGACGGGTGATAATCCTGTGTGTTTAGGCACTCAATACGTTTAAAGGAGATAAACGAAAAAGTACACCTTGAAGGCTTGTCTAGAAGCAAGTATGAGATTTATTATGTTTGGGATCCAGGGCCAAATGAGGCAAGTTCTCCTGGAGTACGCAGAGATTCAAATTTCCTTGTATGCTTTAAGACCCTAGCTCATGTTAAATCCTAAGAACATGTGGCACGGGCCAGGGGTTTTACCATTTAAGCGGTTTCTCTACATCTTCGGTTACCAGTCATTCTTGTGTTTAATAATCGCTGAGATTCACAGCCTGTTGCCATTTGTCAATAGACATATCTAAGGGATTGACAACCAAAGTCATACCTGAACTGACCAGCGCCAACATTTGTTCGAATCGAAGATTCAGTATCTGTAAGTAGGCTCACATCATCAAATATTTGAGATGACATCTGAGAAGAGCAGGTGTTTATTGCCAAGAAGTAATGGGAGTTTTCTTTTCCCAAAACATGTTTGGTATACTGCTGTTCTATGTAGTACCTTCCATCACCACTGTCCCCAATAAAGGGATTTATGTAACCCAGTTTCCCAGTTCTTTTTCACCAGTAAGTGTCCTTGGGTAAGACACCTAACGATATATATCCATTATCCACTTATCTTAAAATACTCAGATTGTAATGCTCGTTTGAGCAGGGACTTCACCTCTAAATATTTTTTTTTATCATTTTGAAGTGCTGCGGAACATGCTAAAACTATATAAATGCAAATAATAATTTAAAGGGACACTATAGGCACCATAAAAACTTTAGCTAAATTAAGCAGTTTTAGTGTATAGATATAGATCATGGCCCAGCCGTCTCACTGTTCAGTCTCTGCCATTTTGGAGTTTAATCACTTTTGTTTCTGCAATCCTAGTCACACCGCCCCTGACTATGACTGACACAATGAAAAATTGTCTTAATTTTCAATCAGATCTAAAACTTACTCTATACCAAGTTCTGATCTCCTGCTCTAAATAAAACACACTATGCAATAAATGATGTTTTAACATTAGATCTCTCTTTACAGGAAGTATTTAGGAAGGCTGTATTTATGAAGTATTTACAAAGATATTGAACTCCTACCTGGCAGAGGATTGAGCAGTGAGACTGCAGGAGTATGATCTATACACCAAAACTGCTTCATAAAGCCAAACTTTTTTAGGTGCCTATAGTGTCACTTTAACCCCTTAAGGACACATGACATGTGTGACATGTCATGATTCCCTTTTATTCCAGAAGTTTGGTCCTTAAGGGGTTAAGTACCATTTTTGGCCATAAATAGATTTTGTTTGCACAGTTAAAATAAAGACGTAGCCACTATTCATAAACCTACATTGCAACTTCTACCTGCAATCTGGGTAGGCTCAACAAAAAGGAGAGGTTATATGATTGGAATAGATTGGACAGAAGGACAGAGATGCACACATATATAGATAGCCAGACAGATTGAATTGTAGCAGGATTAAAAATAAGGTGACCTACGTTAACAGCCTAAAGTTCAGGGGTCAACATGGGTCCCAGAACCATGAAGGTGATTGGGCTTAATTTACCATCCCTGTATGAAGAGTGTGTAATGGTACTAGCAACCTAGTAACTTGTGTTGAAGTTAACCCAGATAGATTAGATTGACAGGTTTATAATTGAGTGATAGAAATTCATAATCATTGATAGGAGCCCGATATATATATATATATATTTATTTGTGGTGAGGAACAATAAGCCAAGTTATAGTGGTGGTGTAATTCAGTTGTGGTGTGCCTGTAAAAAGAGGGCCCACCAAAATGTAATGGCTTGATAAAGGGAGCGGTAGGTGGGCTGAACAAGGCAGTTTCAGCCTAGAGGAAGTATTTATAGGCTGGGTGACCTCTCCCACATTTTCAGGCTCAGCCTTTTACATATACACACACACACACACACACACACATACATACAGGGCCGGCCTTAGGGGTGTGCGAGCTGTGCGGTCGCACAGGGCGCCATGGCAACAGGGGCGCCCTGGCAGCCGACACAATTCAATGTCTGCAGCTTTCATGGGCTGGCTGGGGAGATCAGATCTCCCCAGCCTGCCCACAGAACTTAACTAAGCAGTACTTACTGCATGGTAAGCAGGCAGGCAGCAGGGACCCACACTCACTCATTCAATGCTGACCGAGCAGCACTTCCACTCCCTGTACTCAGTGTGACACCTTAGCCCCGCCCCCTCCTCACACAGAACAAGCAGTGTGGGAAGCAGGGAGAAGTCTGCTGTGAAGGCAGGGACAGACAGCAGGCACAGCATGGTAAGACCAAAGGGACAGGAGGTGGAGTAAGATAGAAAAATGGACAAGTGGGGTTAGAAGGATAAACCTTTCTAGGAGTGTGGGAGAGAAAAAAAAAAGAGGTTTGGTAGAGGGAGAGAGGTGAAGTTTATGGAAGAGGGAGAAGCCTAATATGGGGTAGTTTGTGCAATATTCTTGTATGTGAAGGACTCACATGTCAATGTGTATCAGAGAGTGTGCATACTGTCAGTGAATGTCCAGGTTAATGTAGTGTGTGTGTATTTTTTTATTTATTTTTTTAATGGGCAGATGCTCAATGCACATGTCTGCTTTTACAAAAGAACTACATATTGCAAGTCTAAGGTGTTTTGAACAAGAACCTACAAACTAGCACCAGCACCTACATTGCCCTGCTTTGTGAAGTGTCCCAAAGCAGGGTAAATCAATCTAGATCTGCAGCTATTGCAAACAGATTTCACACATCCACAAAGAAAACATGCACAAAGAATTGCATGCACATATTTTCCTTTGGGGGTACATCTACTAAATTGTTAGAAACAATAAACGGACAGTTCCTTTAACCCCTTAAGGACCAAACTTCTGGAATAAAAGGGAATCATGACGTGTCTCACACGTCATGTGTCCTTAAGGGGTTAATAGGACACTATAGTCAGCAGAACAACTACAGCTTTAATGTAGTTGTTCTGGTGAGTATAATCATTTACTTCAGGCATTTTCATGCAAACACTGCCATTTACATTGCCCCCTAGGGACACCTCCAAGTGGCCACTGGAGGTGCTTCCTGGGGAAGTGCTGCACAGTAGGCAGCACTGCCGTTTAGTGTCTCCATGCTCTGCATGGAGACGCTGACATTTTCTAATAGAGATGCATTGAGTCAATGCATCTCTATGAGGAGGTACAGATTGGCCAAAACTGCGTTTGGCCCCACCTCTTTGCCAACTTTAGCCAATCCAGTGCTTTCCCTGGGAAAGTTGCAAATTTGCACTATTCTAAAAACTTTTTATGACCAGGAAGGGGCGCGGTGAAGATTTTTCGCACAGGGCGCCTAAGGCCGGCACTGCATACATATATATATATATATATATATATACATACATACATACATACATATACACACACACACACACAGATACAGATAGATATACACATTTACAAATTATATACACACACATGTATAGTATATGTGTATATTTATATAAGAATGAATATATACTGAAGATGTACTAGTACCCATATTTATCCTGTCATGTTGATGCAAAATAATAGAGAGAATCGTAGGATCTTTTGTTGTTTTTGGCTTAACAGAATTATTCTAAAAAATGAACTGTGTTAGTGTATATTAGACAGCTAGATATATAGACAGGCAGGCAGACAGACAGCCAATGTGAGTGAGTCATGGATAGGTCTACCAGTTTAACAGTTTTACAAATAACAGCAACAAAGTGATCAAAGCAGACCCCAGAACTTCGAAAAATAAAACAGCTTTGACTAGAAAATAAATTGTACATGAATATTGGCACATTTGTTCCAGATACAAAAGGATAAAAAAAAAAAAAAAAGATAAAAGAGTTTGAAAATAGCAGTCTGAAATTGGCAGCGATCTCTGCACGTGTGCATTTGTACCCTATCACACAGATAAAGAGACAGCTACTTAATGGCACTTTTTCCCTTTATTCTTTACAACCTTTAAATCTCTTATGGATTTTGTTTTGTTCGTCTAAGAATAGTCCAAATAACCACATGAAGCTGACCTTTAATTTTAGGGGTAGGGGGGGAAAATATATCACAGTCCTATACATAAAGGAAAGAATGTCTGGTTCTATTTGAGAAGGGCCATTTAATTTGCTAGTTTTCAGCTATTAAAGAGTCCATTGGAGGAAAGATGGTCGGCTGCTAGGAAACAGTTTTCTTACTTCTTTGTTACAATGAATCAATAAACAATCTAAAAAAGGAACCATTTTCACAAACAGGGTGGATGGGAAGATTCATACATTAGTTTAATTTGGACACAAAGTGGCATATTAGCAGATTTATGTTATTTTGTTTTGATAGCCAATTCTGATACTGGAGTCAGTTGGAAAGAAGAGAGCCCTGGCATTCAGAAAGTACAAGAAAAATAAGCACAGTGTGAGTGGGTGGGTGTAATTTAACAGCGTGGGAAGATAATCACACATCGTTACAGTTTTTTCTCCTTTTTCTTTAAGGTGTATATGCGTGGCAATGAGGGCTATACCATGGCACCCAGTTGTTTGTGAATTACCTTTCCAACAACACCCAGCCAGCCTACCACCCATCCACTCTGTTTCATTCTGACATTCAGCTTATTGTAGTGGTTATAGTGCAAGGAAACTCATAATATAGTACCTCTGCAGGAATCTGCAGCAAAATTATCCCCCCTTATGAAAGAGATGAACCTTTCTCACTCCTGTCCAAAGTATTTGTACATGTTAAGCAGGATCTGGCTATGTCGAATTTTTTGGCCAGTGGAAATCATAGTTCATCCTTTTGTTGCTGTCGAATTAGCATGTTTCCTGTAAAAAAAAGGTGAACAAGGAATATAGCCCCGTGTTACCAGGTTCAATCAAATATTTAAGATGAGGGATGCAGTTTGCATACCACATGCTTAAAGAACCCCTACGGATTTGATTTGTACATTTAAAACATTGACTTGGACTGCAATGGAGGACCATGCAATATCCAGAAAATCTAGATCTTAAAAATAGGAGAACAGTGCACCGTGAAGAAATATAAACAAAACTACTAACAAAATAACAGAACAAAATCGAAGAGCTTCAGAGAAGTTCTGAAACAAGTTGGCTACCATGTAAACCAGACACACAATGTCAAAAGAACATATTTTCTAAAGTTCAAGTCACCTGAGGAAATCCAATGGGCTTATTTTACAGCTTTCTAAATAACAAGGGTTTTTGAACGTGGCAATAAATCAACACAAAGTAAGATACCAATACCAAAATAAAACTAAAAATTAAAAAGGAAAATTAATTGTAACTGAGAAGGCCTGCTGCTAAGGGTTTCTTTTTCCCCTCCGCTATCCATTATACTTTGAAAGAAGCTGTTTTATCGTACACCAAACAGGATGAAATAAATAATGCCCGAATGCCCTATGAACGTTCCTGTAAAAGTTTAATTAAAAAATGCGCATGCTACTTTTATTGGCAATTATTCCTCAATTAATAATTAATCTCTCGATTGAAAAGGCTATCTTGGTCTTTAAGTAATATGGCCTGTAAAATGTCAGTAGAAGAAAAAAAAACCAAGGAGAGCTGAGGAAGTAAATAGCTCAACAAAGCAAGAACATATTTAATGTCATCGGCCACGAAATAAAAGGTTTGTCTCCATACAGCTCATATAAGGTCTACAGCTGCTTTCAAGTGGATAGAAACGAAGAGAGCTTTAAACTGGCATCTTAAAAGTCAAGGGATGTTTGTGGACCAGTACAAAATTCAGATTTTCTACGCTTACAAGCACCTGTCAGGCAATATGGCATTATTAACACTAAAAACACAATGTATCTGTACAAAGTATGGGTAAGTTCCTAAATATTATTTAACATTCAAGCTTTTTCAGGATCGATGTTCAACGATTGTTGATGGTTAATAAAAGTACTCCCTTCAAAAAAATATTTTCTTTAAAAAAAAAAAAAAAAGTAAATGGTCAAAGGGAGATTCTTTCGATGGAGTGTGGCTGGAGTAGGCTTGGATATTTTCGACCATTTTAAGCAACTGGTTATTTTCTTTTTGATGTTAAAAGTAATTTATAACCAGACCGTTTGTAATTGTATTTAGTAAGTATTTATATTTAGTAATTACACTTGCTCATCCCGCTAGGTTCAATTTTGATTTCGGGTTGGACACATTAAAAGTCAAGAATTATATGTATGCCGAGTGAGAGAATTCATTATTTTATTTTCATTGTTTTATTCATTATGCAGGAATACCTAAAGACCACCATAATGATATAATGCCCTGGAATACATGTAGACACACACACAGATTGACACATTCTCAGCAATTGCCACACATCCGCCAACCTTTGCCCCCTGGGGTGGAGCAGAGCAGTGGTGAGAGAAAACCTGCCCCTTTAGAAAAAGGTTGAGTAAAGTAACTTTTTTTTCATTTGGGGACCCTGGCATGTAATGGGTTAAAGTAATACTCCAAATATATCTGTTTTATGTCAGAGTGTTCATTTAATACTAGATTAAATGGTTACTACAAAGCAATTTTATACTATCTATAGTAATTTGTTTCATATAGTATCTCTATTTAGGTCCCCTGGAATCCAGTGCTCCACGTCCCATCCATCTCTATAAGCTCATTAAGAAGCATTTGATTGGCCAAACATTAGGCTCAGAGCATGCGAGGGAGGAGGCAGGAGACTATGGAAGGGAGCACACAAAGGCAGGGTTCACATAAGTGATCAAGGAGGTTGGAGTAGCACTTTAATCTCATCATTACCAGTAATACCAGGGAGTGAAACCCATGATGTCTTTACCCTGTCTACCATATTAAAAGAACTGGCATTATAGGCATGTGGAAGTGTGTAATACACCCTAATGCAGGACCAAACTGTCCTCCAAGAACTATTTTGCATGAGCTTGGATACGTTTTTATTTTTATTTGTTTTGCCTCGAAAGCATCTGACTATCATTTGAGAAAAGGTGCACTTTTAAATTAATATTTTATATTGGTATTTTTAAATAAAGTTTATTTTGGTAATATTCTCTGGGTGCACACCCTAATAAAATGTGCTGCACACTCCTAGATTTAATATTATGGGGGGAGAAGGAGGAGAGGGGAGAGAGGGAGGAGAGGGTGTGTGTGTGTTTGTGTGTGTGTGTGGTTCATTATTTTCCAATACGTCATGTTTTACTGCTATTTATCTTTTAATGACATTAATGCTGATGCACTCTCATATACACTAGCACATATAGGCACCCACAAAAATGCACGCTGTTTGTTAGGACACCCAAATATGTCCTGGATTCTTTGCCTCTCTCCCATAGCGCCTTACCTGGCAATTAAGTACTGGTAGCAGTAGTTAATGAATATCAGCCAACATAAATAGCAGCTGCTATATGGCTGTGTGACTCCCATCATTCTCAGGCAGAATGGGACATGTACATGTATATTGGTCTGTGCAATACTTTTGTTATTTCACAGAGTGAGGTCATAAAATGGTTTGAAAACACGATATGTCACTTGAAATAACAGGCAGACCGTATAATACTATATATATATATATATATATATATATATATATATATATATATATATATATATAGTATCTGTGTGTTGTGGTGGTAAAAACATATTTCCATGCGTTTGCACAATAAGTGCCCTGACAAGTAATTATGTGACAATCCCACGGATTAGTTATACAGCTATAAAGGACCAAACAATAGCAGTTAAGCAAATTAATATGTGCATTTTTTTTTACACTAAAAAATGAAAATGAATTTCTTTGAAAACTAAAATGCTAAATGTAGGCTAAAGTAGCCAGGTTGTGACCACAGCAGAGTTGAAGAACATTCAAAGATCTGCTATTGTTGAGTTTAGAGAATACCTCCCAAAATGTTTAAGTTGTTTTTTTTTTTTTTTTTTTTTTTTTTAAAGGCACAGAAAATTATTACATTTTATGCAATACAAATTGTAGCATAAAGGAATCATGTGAACTCTCACATACCTGTCCTGGTTAATTTTACAGACATATAGAATGAGACACTTTAGTATTTAAAAGATGACAAACACTATATGTTTCGGGTCCACACAAGTTAACTCAATTTCTCAAATATCACAGTGGTCTCAATGTATATAGAATTCAGGATTTTGCACTTTGACTCATTGGGTTCTCTACAGCACAGACTTTCCAAAACACAGGAAAACAGCTGCAGCTGTGAGTGAAATGCTGTATATATGTTTCTGTAGGAGTAGGCCTTTTTGCCTGATGGGATTGTCCATCAAAGTGACGCTACACCGGGGGCTGCAATATAATGCCCCATCAAGCCACTTCAAATGTTATTTAAAAATGCACACTGTGATTGTAAACCCAGCAACCCGTCCCTGACTCTTAAACTTCACTGTAAAGGTTTGATAAAAACCATATGCATGATGACTTGATTGAACAAAACTGTCATCTTCAGATGGACTGTAGCGTGCAATCATATTCATTGGAATTGTAGCCCTGTCGATGACATAAGAGAGCAGATTTAAAAAAAAAAAAAAAAAAAAGCGAAAAACAAAACAAAGATCTAGACTGACAAACAGACTGAAGAATAATTAAAGTGTTTTGTTTTTTGTGGTTTTGATTTATAGAGGTTTAATAAAATGTGTATAAAACATTTTATCAAACTTTGTCAAACATTTTTATTTATTTAATGAAAGATGCTTCTGCAGAATCTCCTGTAGAGTCCTGGATCTTCGGCTGGACATCTGAAGAGCACAGATGATAGATTGCATAGAGGGACAGTTTTATTTGAACTCGGTTGGTGGTGTTTTTCTTAATGTTCTTGTTTTAGAATTTGGGATGTCAAAGGGGAATAAGAGTTGATAACTAAAGACTTGATAAATAAAATGCTCAGTTATAGACACTGATATAAAGTGCTTCACACTGTACCCTGTAGAAGGCAACATTGTCCTTGTATATAGAATGTAGAGAAACTATACACCTTTGTCTGCTGTAGACTAAAAAATAAATAAAACGGTTACACGGTTCCCTATCAACGAACAATACATGGTGTCTCATTGAAAAAGCAATTTGCGGGACTGACATCAACAGACAAAAATAGTACATTAAAATAAATAAAATCAAAAATAAATGTCCAGATCGAGATCATTCCCCATAAGCCTCAACCAGACTTTAAGAGAAAAATACCCAAATATCGTAAAGAAAACCAACCATATTGTTTGTGTTTCCTTATTTAGCAGTTGCTCTTCCTCTTCAGATCATTTATCCAGATGACCTCTTGCCCAGTCCATTGCTTCTCTATAAAAAGCATTGGGGACCTACGAGGCATGCGCGGCAATCACTAGACTTGTGCATGGCGGAAAAAGTTTGTCTGACCCAAAACCTCCAAAAACATTTACTTGGTCTAACCAAATTTCGCTGATGCAGCAGCTTGGCTCATCTGAATACTTTACATGCAAACCGTACCAGAAAACCTATTCGACAAACCAAAAGAGTGAGGGAAAAAAAAAAAAAAGGAAAAAGAAAAAGACTGATTACTATACTGCTAAATATATACATAACATTCAAATGTATATGTTTTGCAGTACAGTGATAGGCTGGACCATGCTCCCTTTTAATTAAGCCAATTCCTGGAGGTATTCGGTTAAATCGAATTCGGACGTTTAAGTTATGAATATTTACTGAACGTGGACTAAACTTGAATAGTAAAATGCCATTGTATTTAATTTGTATTTTACTATTCAAATTAACTCCACATTCAGTCAATATTCACAATTTTAAATGTCTGGTTATTTTTGACTATTCATTTTCCTTCATTTGGCCGATCATTGGTTTATTTATTTGGCCGATCATTGGTTTATTTATTTGTCCCTACAGCCACCAAACACCTCTTTTATATAGTACCACGGATGGAGCACCAAATTACAAAACAAACATACCGCTATTTGTCTTTTGTCGTGATACGTCCATGTGGTGAATTGGTGTTCTGGAACTCATATGACCCTCTAATTGCACAAAAATGTTTACGCATTGCAATCAGTTTGAAACCGAATAGATAAATCTAACAAACCCTATGTTCAGCCATCCCAATACTGCTCATAAAGAATGCTTGCCTATGAGAAGTATTTCAAGAGTAGGAGGCATTATGTCATTATACTGTGTGTCATGTTGCAGAATATGAAGACGTTCAATAACTGAAAATCTTCAGTGAGAAAGTTCTTCTAGTGAGTTACTCTAACCACCACTAGAGCCTTGGTTACAGCAAAATGAAAATATTACGGACTCTCTGAAATGGCAATATTTATTACATTGCCACGCAAAAGGGAAAGCATATATGCATCAAAAACACTTCATTAAGTGGACGTGGGTTTGGTGTTTAGAATGTCCCTTTAAATGTCTGTGAGATATTTAGATTTAAAAATCAATAGCCACCTCTGGTCTAGAGTAGTATTTTAATGGTTTTCTAAATAGTATTGTGTTTAATAACTTTTTCTTCTGAATCCAATGATAATATGTAAAATGTATAGTGGAGCTTTCCTTTTAATAATCTATAAAAAAAAAAAAAAAAAAAAAAAAAATTTTTTAATAAAACTGAAAAAGTAAGAATTTTGAGCATGTGTTTACTGTCTTTCAGCAGACTGTGAACTCAAAGTGATAATCGCATGTATAATTTTTCAGCATACCACAACATGATGGATGTCAGTGTATCTTTAAGATATATTATGTGTAATTGATAACATGTGGGCAGCACAGCTACACTTTTCATCAGTATAATCATACATCGGGAGTCCGTGCAAATGTTTGCGTAAATCACATTTTCTTCTAATCTAATAAATTGAACTGATGTTTGGAACCTAATGACCAATGTGAACTATGTAAATCTTTACCAGATATTTATACAACGTGTTCATTACCAGTATAACAACATAAATGTCTTGCAATCCTGTTCGAATAACTGTCCTTTGAGAACAGACTTGGAGTCTCTCACAGGGATATTCTGCTCACTATACAGGGCTGCCGATTTAAAAAAAAAAAAAAAATCACACCTGGAAGGTTTTTTTTTTAATAGACGTATAGCAGCGACTCTAGTTACATTTTAATGGAATGTATGTAGTGACATCAGCTCTCCACTAAGTATTAAAATGTCACAATAGAATCAGCAGCCAAGCAGGCGCTATACGCAAATCGCAATGGACATGCCCAGGTACGGCCTGAAATGCTTTTGAATTCTTGCCGGATGGAATTTTCTGCGTATTTATGGTAAACGTTTTTATTGTGGCCAATATTGGTAGTACACGAATAGTATATAGCACATCTCTCGTGACATCATGGAGATCCAATTATATACCAATTAAATAGTTTTTCTATATATAAAAATATAAATAAGTCCTGACTTCCTTCACCCACTCCCCCAATCCCACCCAGGTGCTATCTTTCCCCAGGATTAGACATGATTTGCCATGTTAAGTACATGCGTTACACTGGAGAACTTTGAACATGATTATGTAAGGGACATTATTTGATGGGTTGGATTCAAGTCACTGACTGTTGTGAATGTCTTTAAATATGCGCTCATGCAAATTTAACCATACCAACTCATACCTGCGATGGCGGCTGTGATCATCACTGCCGCCCATCAAGAAGCAGGGAGGGACAGGAATGCAGCTGGCCGGAGACTCTCATTCAATAGAAATTAAACACTGAACATTGGTATAGCAACAGGAGACTCCAGGCACCATCACCACTTTATTGACATGAGTGTCTCTAAGAAACAATGTCTTAAAATGTCTATAAAAGGTGCAATCTAAATAAGGAGAACTTTAAAAAGTTAATGTTATTATAAAGAAAAATACAAGAGTAGAAATGCAGGAAAATGATATGCATAAAAGCATAATAGGTTTAAAATGCAATATAATACAATATCCTTCTAGATATATTTCCAGGTTTTATTTTGGGGACATTTCCCTTCTAGTTATTTATTTTTAGTGTTACATGGCTTAAATGTGACTGATATTTTTCAATGGAGCGTTTCAAACAATGTATAATATCAAGTCAATTAAAAAGGGAAAACGATTCTGCTCTAAAATATGAGGAAATCACGGATACAAATTGCGGCGTGTTTCATTTGTTTTTTAATTGACAGCCTCGAGGAGCATCGCACATCTGCATAACAGTACAAGGAAAGGGTTGACGGTTAGTGATGGAGAGAAAATTAGATTCTTTTCACAATGGCCAAGTAGTGAAGTCAACTGCCTCACCTTTTCAACTTAGATTACAGAAGAGACAACCATGAAGAGACAAAACGAAGGATCTCTAGTGAAAAGGTGACACAAGGGTTCATTTAGCTGGAAAACCAGAAAGGCAATAAAAGGATGGGCACAGTAAGGATGGGCTTCATCCATCAGTCATAAGATAAAGCAGGCTGAAAATTCCACAGCTTGTTAGAAAGCTTTTTTTTCGTTCTTAATGTTGCTTTAAGAAAAATATTCTGCATTTAATTAAAAAGGGATTTTTTTTTTCATGTAATCAAGTTTAAGTCGAATATGGCAAAAAGAGAAAAGGAAATAAATCAAATAATTGTATCTTCAAAACAACACTCCGTAAGTAAGAGTATTGCAGAATCTTGTAAAACATCTTTTTTTTCCAATCCAAGGTTTTAAGCATTAACAATATGAGCAACTTAATATCTCATTCTAAAATACTTCTAGACCAAAAAAAGGAAAGCTATAATAAAATACTGAACTATTGTTTAATTCTGCATCTGTCTCTCTAATAAAACTATTTCATGTACATAAATGAAAGCAGCACTGTCAGCACTGTCATTGGTGTCACCCCCACCAATATGAATATTTCATATATATATATATAATATGAAATCTTTATGAAATACATCAACTGTGTTGCAATATCACTGAAATTTTGCAAGACACAGATTCAGGTAAGTATGACTCACCTTCTCCTATACCCTCTGGCCACCGGACACTGATTGGAGCAGTCACCGTCGGGAGTCGCAAATTATACTTACACCCCTGTGAATAATGTATACCCATCTGAAGTTTCTCTTATAGTTAGGCAACATGGTGATTTCAAATGGATGGAGCGTCTATGTGACCAACCACTCAAATGACAAATGGCATCCCACAATTTGTGCATGCTGGCATTCATTTGTGGGATTCCTACAGCTTGCCCTTGTGTGTAGTCTTTACTGCTATGCTGATGGTATAGCAGTAAAGTCAGAGACGGTAGAATTAAAGTATAGCTTAATAGCTCTTTCTCGACACACTTGCTAGAACGTTGGCTAGTAAGATGTCTACATATAAAGTTACAAAGTTATGTCCATCATGACAGGTGCACCTTAAAGAGGCTCAGCTGTGGAAAATGTGGATTTATTACGTTTCTCCAAACCTGCATGTTGGTGATTGGCTTGCAGCCCTATCAGAGAGATCTCCTGGGAATAAACAATTAACTCTGTAAACATTAAACGCATAGCTTAGACTCAATATAAACTTTTAATCTCCTCAAATAAAATGCAATCAGTTTACAAATAACTCCCTACATCTGAATTTTTTTTTTTTTTTTTTTTAAAGGTAAATGTGCATTTGGAGATGCTTCAGGAACATTTAATTTACAGGTGCCCTAAAAATCTGATGAAGCCACCTCTGTGTAAACAGAAACAGACCTATAAAGGCTAATAATAGGACATACACAATCAGCCCAGCCAGGAAGAAGCCATTATTTGCATAGGTAGAGAATGAACGTGTTCAACCTTGTGTTTTAGAGCCATGGAATTAATAGTGCACAAAAATTATCACGCGGCATATAAATTAGACTTCCTAACAAAATAAAAATCAAAGTATTTAACCAGAAAGGGTACATTTAGCATTCAATAATTTCTAGTGGGTCCTGGAGTCTTAATAGTAGACATTGTACAGCGCTACGGAATTTGTTGGCGCTATATAAATAATAAAATAATAATAATAATAACCCAACTTAACCCCTTAAGGATCCATGACATGTGTGACATGTCATGATTCCCTTTTATTCCAGTGGTTTGGTCCTTAAGGGGTTAAAGGTATACTCAATGTACTTCCCTCAGAATAATTACGTTAACCCATTAAGGACACATGACATGTCATGATTCCCTTTTATTCCAGAAGTTTGGTCCTTAAGGGGTTAAAGGATCTCACCATGCACCATAACAACTACAGTGCACTATAGAACTTATGTTGTTAGGAAAGCCCGTCTACCCCCATGTACATAGTCAAACTGTCACACAGGAAATGTTCTATATGGAGAGCCGGAAAGCTCTGTAGTGGTTATGGTAATTGGGGTGTTCCTATAATGTTGGGAATTGAAGTTGTGAGTCAGAGTGGCTTAAATGCCACCACTTTGCGAACACAGCCAGCTCACTTCAAATAACCATTTTAGTGTATTCACCCTACTGACAACGGTCGGGACAGAAATCAGACAAAACAACAGGTGTTCAGCATGTACCTTGCAGACTACCTGGTGTGAGGCTAATGTGGGTCAAGCCACATGGATTGTAAACCTAGATGTTGTTACCATATTGTAACAGTTTTCCTTTCACAATTTATTGATGGAGTTTTATTGTCTCGTTCCACTCCTCAACGCACACAAACAGTCCAGGAATCAGGTATTCCCCAGTTCTGTTCCAGAGCGACGCAGGCCATCCTGGACCCTTGGCATGCCTTTTGGGCTGAGTTGTGGACCACTGCTGCACAGTGCTGAAATGTAATTTTCTTAATCACAGGTGTACTTTAAAAAGAGACGGCAGGTACAATAATATCAAAATACACCTTGTCTTACTGTGCTCTTTGTTTTGCAGTTGGCAAATAAGTAATAAAAAAAAAAAAAAAGACAAAAAGACAAACCCCAAACAATATTTAGACACTTGATTCTTTGACAATATATTCAAACTGTGAAAATAAGAATCTGTTGTGAGTCCCGTTGAAGTCAATGTGAGCCTTTTACAAACATACTCCATTTTTTAAAATTGAAGTTATAGTGGATACACTCCATATAAAATGCATGGCTAAATATCCAACTCAGACACCTGTAGGAGAAGAATATGTAGAATTAAGGAAGGTTTTATTCATTAAACACAGAACTGTTATAGAGACACTATAGTCAAAAGAACTACTACAGCTTAATGTAGTTGTTCTGGTGTGTATAGCATGCTACTGCAGGCTGTTTAATGTAAACACTGCCTTTTCAGAGAAAATAAATTACTAGATATGCTTCCAGCACGGACGTTTAGCATCTCCATGCTCTGCATTGTGGCAAGGAGAATTCCCTTATATAGAAGCATTGATACAGTGCATCGCTATGAGGAGATGCTGATTGGTGCAGCACAATGTTTTGCTGCGCATGTGCAATAGCCTCCCAGTGCTTTCCTATAGGAAAGCATTGGATGGCTGGGACTGTCAAATTTGATGACCTCAGCCAAGGAGGCGGAGCGCGCCATGGTGATACCGTCACAGCGCTAGAAATAAGGTTAGTTTAGCAACTTTTTAAAGACAGGAGAGGGAACCCCAGCCACCTAGACAGCACTTTTAAAAACAATAGCATCAGTCAAACGGGTTTGTATTCCTGTCACTATAGTGTTCTTTAAGTAATGAAATTAGGTCTATAATAAATCATCTGAAAAATATATCAATGAAACAGCTACTCAGACTTAGATACATGGACTAATTAAGGGAAGGAGGTATCGGAGAATCTCACTCATGCCTGTGTCATATAATATATTGTATGTTAATATTATTGTTATCAAGGCAGGAGGCTAGGCAGGGATAATCGAGGGATGTTAATGGTGCTGCAATGGTGTGCAGCGGTATTAGGTGGAGGTGATACAGTACCTACCTAAAGTTGTGAAACCATAATAATGGTGTTGGAGGTATTTGTGGCACAGGCAATGGAGACCAGTTTTCCATTTTGTCTTTTGTTGCCTAAAATGTATTCGTTTCTGTTTCATGCTCAACGATTCAATGTTAAGTGAAACTCCATCAGGGTGTAGTGGAGCCTCATGCTATGTCTGCATGTAAAGCATATTTTCTGAACAATCTAGTGTTTTACCAATCTGACCAGTCAAGTTAAATTAGAAAAAAATATATAAAACTATCATAGAAAAACTAGATCAGTGATGACACTTTTCGGCATCAAAATGCTTCTGCACTACTGAGCTATGAGTGCTATGATGCTTAGTTAGCTTTATAAGGAAACCGCCACATCCTAGAATTGTTAGTATAATTTTACATTTGCCGTATATTTAGCTAATATACGTTTGTGAGGTCTGAAAAATAAAATGAAAGGTGCACTCCAAACACCCCAACCACTACAGTGCGCTGTAGTGGGTATGGTGCCAGGAGTGCCAAAGTGCTGACCAATGTAAGGACTCAAACCATTTTAGAATAGTTCAAATTTTTACCTTGTGGTCAACCGGGCACCACAGCCTGCTTCCCCTGTAGGCAGCCAGAAAGGCTTAACTCATTCAATCAAGAAGCTCTCCTTAATCTCAGAACGAAGAGTTAATAGAAGCTCGTATACCAGTGCTTCTAGCTATCCTGGAGCCTACAGAGGGGTGGAGAGTCACGCCCAGTGGACCCCTGATAAGAAGTCAAACCACTACTACTTACAACAGAGGAAGTGGGGATAGAGCACTCCAGGCACCATAACCACAACAGCACGGGTCATGGTGCTTGAATTGGTCTTTCAAATGTAAAAAAAACACAATGCTCCATCCTGGTACTGATTGCTTGCCGTCAATCATTGTTATAAGGTCTTCTCTTTACTGTACTAAAGTACTGAAGATATTCTGAAAAGTTAGAGAAAATAATATTTTTCAAAACTTACAAAAAAAAATGTGAATATATATTGTACAGAGCACAGAATGATTACAATCACTAATTGTCCATATAAGGAGGTTATAGGAGTCTCCAAACGTTGTAGAATAAAGAGATTGCAGGAAATGTAGCTGGATGAAAATCTTTTGAAAGTAATGTGTCCGTTTAAAATAAACAGACAAAAATAGGACAAATACCTTCATATGCCAGATTAATTACAAAAGATGTCTCGATCTAGGAAAAAACATTATACGCTTTAGATTAGAGTTCAAAGGCATGTTAAACCAGATGCATTTCTCTTCGGTTCATCTAAGTGGGTGGTATGGTTTGTCCGGAGCTAAATCCTAATTTTCCGATCTATTTTTGTGACACAAATATGCACATATTAACTACTTAATCTGAAACTCGTTTAGTACTAATTTAACTCTTTCAATCAGATGAACTGTAAAAAATAATGCACCAAAATTCACTAAATCCCTCCTGCTAATAAATCTTAGAACGCCAATGGCGAAAAAACAAAACTGAATGTATACATTTATACTTAAAATCTAGTTACATTTAACTGCTCGGATCTATACGTCCATTGGTGCCCTAGGCACTGGGGTTCATTGAGTACAATAAAAATATTGCAGAACTGGAAACAGAATTGCAAATTTTATGCTGCGGAGAAAAAAAGGTGAGTACAGAAAAATGTGCTCAGTTTATCTCATGCCAATAGATTTTTTGGGGGAATTTTTTATTAGCATTCCTGTAGTTGCGATTGTCTGTTTCTTTTAAAGAATCCCAGAAATGAAGGAGTCGTTTTTTTTCTGCATACAAACTTTTTTAGGAATGCGAGTTAGCGCTTGGCAATAGTGTCTATGTTGTAACAAATTATGGGTGCAGTTCATCTGGTTTCTGTCAAACCATTTTCAAACCAAGAGTCCCCCTCTTTCTCCCCCCAGCACCCAAAAGACCACCCTCTTCCCCACTAATATGTTAACAAGCCCAAATTATAAGGTCAACATATGCGTACAAGTTATCATTTGCTGCGCTGTATTGCCTTACACCGCCAAATTGAGATGGACATCCTGTAACACAATTTGCCATTCACTCTTCTAACGTGATGCACTTGGTTCTATAAGTTGCAATCTTAATATATTTTACATGTTCTTTCTCAAGACTTGTGGATGAGTGCTGCCGTGAGCTTATCTTGACTAGTCAGTATGCATTCAGTCTTTACAAAGTCTGTATGTCAAATGTGTTATCTGCCCAAAATGTATTAGGGCCATATCAACAAATAACTCCATCTCACTCTTATGAATTTATCTATTTGGCCCTGTCAAAATAAGACTGCCACTTCTAACGGGAGACATTGAGTACAGCTGTGTTCCCGGCAAACATTGAGACAATCGCAGCTCTGTGCATCTGGAATTTATATTATAGTATAGTTTATCATGTGTTTCTCTTCTAATTAGTTCTTACAATTGTAAATGTTGGGCTTCTATGAAGATAATCAAATTGCCGATTACCATTAGCCTGCTCTTAAAATATATTTACAATATAACACTGCAAATTGTATATTGCCAAAGTGTTAGTCTCCCTTTCAGTCTGACGGACGTAAAGAGTAAGATTGTCAGTGTAATTTGGAATTTCATTGTGTACAACACAAGGGCATTTGTGTACAGAGCAGCTTTTATTCCAAGCCAGTATTTTACAGTGTCCCTGCTATATAGCAAGAAAAATAAATAAATTAAAAAGACCGAAAAATACACATTCTGAGATATTTTACATCTCTGACAGATGAACGGGAGTTGTGCGTGCGTAATACATTCTATGCAGAATACAACTCAAAACAATGACTTGTAAATATATTGATATTTTCTAACTATGTTGCTAGAAAAATTGCTGGAAAAAAAAATATAAAGAGATGTTGGCTAGCAAAATACAGGAATCAGCAAAAGTAAAAAGCATGAATCAGGAGGAAATAGATGGATCAGCATTGACCCAGGATTCAGAGCTTGCTCGAGAGAACAAGTAAAGACAGGTAATCCTTATGTTCTGAAAGGCAGACAATGAGAACAAATAGAGATGCTCTATAAACAGTGTGTTACAATATTCTCCTCGCTCATGGTGCACTCGTAGGTTCAATGCCATCATTCAGATCATATAGCTGTCTTTCAGCAATGCACATGGTCTAGTCTTTCTGTAAAGTACATCCTGCCCTGCTGCAGATGGATGAGAATATGAAATAATAGTTCAAAAAGGAACAAAAAAATAATAGTTCACTCTTTTTAAGTATGTGTTTTGGGACAGTAATAAGCCAGACAGAAGTGTTATTAGATCTTTGTTCATGGCAATAGAGTGTTCTCTGGAATGATTACATCCTAAACCCTATTCCCCACAAACCACCCCCAAACAAAGCAAAAATAAAATAAAATAAAAAATAAAAAGAAACCACTGAGAATGGTATCAAGTTGCTGGTACAGTTATGAAGGAAAACACAGGAACTAGAGATAATACAATAATACACAAAGTTTATAGTTTTGTAACATACACAAAGTGCAGGGTGGTCATGTAAGGGGTGGGGTGGGAAAAGGGTTTTTATGCTAAATTACAAGTTTAAGTGGAAGTTTGGGACAGTGCTTTCTCTGCAAAAGAGAGAAAATCTTCCTTTTGGGATGCAGAGAATTCAGACCTAAAGTCAAACAAAACAAAACAAAACACATTTCTGGGAAAGAGGATTGGAGCACCTCTTTCCATCCAACTTCATTGGTCATGCAAGTGGGACAGCCCCTTCTCTTACTGTGGTGGAGGAAGATGGGTCAGATCCCTAGAACAATAAACCTGGTAAAATTCTTTGTACGGCGATGCATAATCACATGAAACGGCTGTGGTTTTCTCGTAGAACCACCCCATTTAACTTATTTGTCAAGAAAGTCCATATAGTTTGTGTTGTAATCTGAATTCCTCAAATATAACAAAATGTAACCTTATTGTGGGTTGCTACCTCAAACAGAAAGACTGGGGATTCTCGAATTCTGTGACAATGTTTCACTCAGAGAAACACAAATTAATATTGTCGGTATTGTATCAGTCACATAATAAAAAATAGGGTCAGGATAGCGTGAAAATTTTACAAATTTTGATGTAGCGATGGATCAACCAGAAAATCTCTGGCCTGAGTTACAGTTTAAAACTTAGAGAAAGGTGTACCCCATAACAGTAATATGAGAACCTGTTGAGTGAAAGGTTGACAGTAATGGTACTTTGCTGAAAATGTTTGCTGCCTACAAGTGAAAAACACTGGCCTAAGTAAAGTAAGCAATTAAAGAGAAAAAGTCAAGAACAAGACGTGTGACAATTGTGTTGCTCATACATAAATATAGTTAATCTCGCTTGACATACCTAACAACTCGACCGAACTCTATTTCTAAGCTACAAGTGAAATACAGATTTGCCTGTTCTATCCCTTTTTTTTTTGTTTTTTGTTGTTTTTTTTTGTTTTTTAAACGTGCACAATAATTTTTATAAATACTATTAATCCCGTTACTAATATACAAGCATGCATATGTAGACTAAATACGCTATCATAGTCCTATCCATGTAGTCCTAGTCTGTTAAATCTCATTAATATAAAAAATGTGCTGTATTACTCTGCTATGACAATGATTGCGATTGAAATGCTTGTACTAGCTGTCGTGGCGCTACAGGACCGTCTGTGATGTTTTCTTATGCACAAGAAAAATAAAGAATTAAAAAAAAAAAAAAAAAAAAAAAAAAAAGAGAAAAAGTCAAATAGGAAAACCATCATACCTAGTTTTAGAGAGGACGGCGTGACTTCAATTTCTCCACGAAGTGGCTGGAAAGCAGAGAGTTGGGCAGTTAATTCGGCTTCAAATGGGTCCGGACTTAGACGGTCTGTGACGGAGATTGAAGCCCTGTCTTGGCCATATGAGTCATGCTCATCAAACACAGCAATAAGCTGAAAAAGAAGACAAATAAATAGGGATTTTAAAATCACAGTTACTCAAACAAGGTGCAACAATAACATTCTGAATGACTGATTAATTTATAATTTAGTGTACGAATTTAGACCAGGGATATTTTTTAGATGAACAAGGGATTGT
The DNA here is from genome assembly GCF_036172605.1 of Pelobates fuscus. NCBI lineage: Eukaryota > Metazoa > Chordata > Amphibia > Anura > Pelobatidae > Pelobates > Pelobates fuscus. The sequence goes on from NC_086324.1 coordinate 51,592,130, forward strand.
AGCCTCTATTTATTAAGTATGTCTATGGAACTGAACTTCATTATGTGTAAATAATTGATTTCCTATTAAATAATACAAACAGATGCTCACAGGTGCTACAGAAGTAATGGCTAATCATGGCTCAGCAGGAGATACTCAGCCGGACTGGCAGAATAGCAAGGAATGTAGCACTAGATGGGCCGAATGGTTCTTATCTGCCGTCACATTCTATGTTTCTAAGGAAAATAAAAGTCCAACAAATTGCTGAGCCAAGGTTATCAAGCAAGTGTTTGTCTTATGAAAAACTTTTAGGACTTATTAGATAATATTTATAAAGTCACCAGGCCACTTGTATTCACACTCAAAGCACGTGCACTGGCACACACCTCCATTGTATAAAGTCAAACCATTTTAGAATGGGTTATATTATTATCTGGGGTCTTCTCCGTGATGCTGCGCGTGCATTGGCTGAGTGCATTATCTCATCGTTATCAGCCATTAAGCTAAGCCCTGCACTGCCAGATCTGATATTTTGTCTCTCGCTGAGCTGTAGTGGAGGTGGGGAGCAGCGCCAGGCGGACACCAGGGGATACCACAATCCATTCTAAAATGGTTTGACTCCTTACAATCAGTGTTAATTTTGTCGACTAACAAAATTAGCCGACTAAAATTTTTGAAAGTCAGTAGACTAAATCCAGACTGAAACTAAAAAATTCAAATGACTAAACTTAAAAAGCATTTTAGTCAAAAGACGAAAACTAAACTAAAATTTGCCGTCAAAATTAACAATGCACAGAGGGGCTGTGAAAGGGGCAAGAGACAGCCCAGGGCTTGGGAGCGAGAAACCTATTAGGGCTTGGAGTATGCAAAGACACACAAAGGGGCTGAGGAAGTGGCAAACGAGACAGATAAAGGCTTTAACTAAACCCATTAGATTTTAGTCTTAGTCAACTAAAATGTACTGGAGATTGGGGGGGGGGGGGGGGCTATTTACTACAAGTGCAATAACCACTACAGTGTTTATGTTGTTAGGAGTCTCCCATTATCATACATAAAAAAACAGAATGGAGAAACAAACCAGGTTTGATTTATTACTACACCTGGGTTTTCCTTTAAAAAAATAAAATAAAATAAAAGCACCCAACCAAAACTACCGGTATGTACAAGGTAGGTTACGGAGCACATTTCCTGTCCCTCCACTTGTGAAATGGACAGAGTGAGTAGTCCGAGTGTATTCAAAATGAATTTCAACTTTAAGGCCAGAGTGAAGCCACACTGAAAGCATAACGGACTTTTGGCCTTTAATTTAAAATCCACGTAGAATGTTCACTTTGGTGAATAACCCATACAGTATATCAGTTATGTTACATAAAGTATATTTTATGTTGCTTTAGTGTCATCGTGGACCTTTTCTTTAAAAGGGTAAAAGCAAAAGCAAAAATAGTTATTTGATTACCTGTTGTTAAAGGTTACCTTTATCATTTGACCCATTTAAATGTGTGTTCAATGCCTCTAGGCCAATGCAATTATATTAAGATAAAGAAAAGAATAATTTATACTTATTTATACTCTGCCGTGGAAAAGAATGAGATGTGGTTGACTTTGAGCACTATATATTTAATTACTTCTTTACTTTTCCAAGAAGAATATAATTTGCAAAGATTTCTAAGACAAGTTGTTATCGCTGAATATGCAAATTGAGCTTTTTTTTTCTCCGTAATTAACAAGTAAAGAAATATATATATATTTTAAATCACACCGCCCAAATATAACAGTTTGAAGACCTGAGATCACAATGCAACTGTAACCTAAGTAACAATGGATTATTCAGTCTGTAACACGTACATAGCTAATAAAAGAAAGAATGTGACAAGAGCATAAACAGGATGGTTTAAATAGAGCATTGCAAAATAGGTGAAATGCGCCAAGGTTGCTCAAAATATATTGCTTTAAAACCGAATTTGAAAAAAAAGAGACATAGAAGGTATGACAAATGGATTAGTTCTCTCACTATCTCAAGAAGAGTGTGTCCATCTACTTGCTGAAAAAGTACAACACCCATCACTCTTAGCCACAAAATTTACACCCCCCTTATAAATAACAGCCTTTCCTACATTTAACCGTAATCTAAATTGGCAAGATTGGAACGGTTTTAAAACAGGTTATTTTTGTTTTGTTTTTTAAACCAAGGGTCCACCAGGCACTGCTCCCAATATCCATGACAATTTCCGCTCTCATTCTAAGCAAAGTCTGGCAGTCAATGGCTGAGAGCAATCAGCCGATATTCTCAGCTAATGAGCTAATGCTGCACTGCAGGGCTTACCCAAAGAGAGCCAATAAAAGTCCCAAAGCAGCTCTCTGTTGGAACTAGCTGAGGCAGGAAGCAGCGCCCAGTTGACCCATTCTAAAACCGCATGCCTACCAGGGCACCCCAGTACCATAACCACTACAACGCACTGTTATTATGGGGCCCAGAGTGTTCTTAGCAAAAGAGTACAGAATACATGAAAAAGGAAGGTCATATTCAACTTGAGTGTTTCTTTAATTCATCACAATTCACAAATTAGATTTTAAGGAATACGTCTAAAGACTGGAGAATAACTAGTCTGGCAAGCAAAGGGTTAAACGTTTTTACATTGCTTCAATAATGAATTCCACCTGTAGCCACGCTTATAATTTATCCCATTACAGTTACCGTAATATTACAAAACACAACAATGCAAAATAGCGGATTTATGTCCAGCTATTATTGCAACGAGCCAGAACTGTACAAATTATGGTTCATTATCATGGTATCCAGTAACAATCCCTGTCTGGGAGGCATTTCAGTCACCAGGCTTTAAGATTCATACAGTGTTCCATTACAGACATGAAAGGCTCAATTGTATGTCCTTCAGTAGTAGAATAGGTTGACATTTTGGCTTCTTAGATTCTGTGCTGTCAAACCTTTAGAACTTGTGGACCCTCTTAACCAATTATTAAGTAGAATGTCAAATCTGTTCTCCTTTTGGTTGTCAGTATCCTAGACTTGAAAGCCACTTTCATTGGGTACTTTAAACCTGATTTAGGAAGCATATTTTAGAATATACTCACACACTATCAAGGTTATTTACTAAAATGAATTAGGTTATTACTAAAATGAAAGTGAATTTCCAATACAACGAAAAAATATTTAAACTGAAACATTATTAAAGTTAGCTATGCTTCCATTTCGGCTTTGTTGGCCTTAAATGCAAAATTCACTTTGATATACAAATAATACTGTCTATCCATGTCAACCAAGCTATATAGGTGAGGGACTCCAATATACCATAAACAGATGACCTGCATGGATGAAATGCACCATATTCTTTACATTTAGAATATATGTTGAGATAAGCAAAACAAATTTATTATTTCGGCTTTGTGAAAACACCTTGTACAAAGGTCATTGTAATCAGCCAGACTAATTTAAGATCACAGGAAGACCAAAAACACTCTACTAACCGATGGAATTTAAACACACATAAGGGAATCTACAAATGAACAATGCGCCAAATCTTGAACATTTTAAACCAGATAGGACAGAGCAACAGATGACCTTCTGCTCAGTTAAACTGTTGCCAACCGTGAACATGACTCTACAGTGAATACACAAGCACAGAAACTGGATGTCTGAAATGGAATAATGGATAATTATTCACCATTCCAAATAAATGAACGTCTCCTATAGCATGCAAAATGTACACAGACTCACATTATCTCATATCTGGTTTCACAAGCACGGTAGTTTAATAACCGTTTGCGGAATCTACAGATCTTTTTTCAACAGATCAACTTTGAGATAAGATTGAAGAGGAGCATTCTCTCCTTCATATTTTTCCCATGCTTGTGACCCTAAATATTGGACATGGCCCACAAGCCAGACCAATGGAACTCTTGTTTGGAAACTATACATATCGATCCACGCTGAGGGAATAGAGTAGAGATAACAATTTTTTTTTTTTTTTTTTTTGTTACCATGATTGTAACCCCACATATTAGACATGGCCCACAAGCCTACCCGATGGAACTCTTGCTTGGAACTCTTACTCTGTCCTCATATGCTGAGGGAAAAGGACAGAAAAGAAAGAAGGATTTTTTTTTTTCTTCTTCTACATCTCTTTGTGCATCAAACCCAGCAACCACCCTGGACTACTCTTGCGCTACGTGTGTCCAGCTGACGCTTTACCTCCTTAATGTGCGAGGATCTGAGACACCATCATCCTCCTACCAGCCCTACCCACCTGAGATTCTGCTGATACTTGGCTAAAGCTAGTTGATCCTCCTGACTGTTCCAAACGCTTTATAAGGGCCTTCCCCTGCAACCAAGACAACACCCCGGTAGACACTGGTCAACCCCCCACGCTCCTTCAAATGGACATTGCTCCCTGTCATCCGCATCCTCGCAACATGCAGTGGATACACAATGGCAAGTTGCCCTGGACAGCCGTATAGGAGCAAGGGTGCTGGCACTAACGGGGGCATTCATCTTACATCTAAATGTAAGGGGGTTGCAATGCGGATATTCAATTCTGCCTAGAAGCGGACAAGGATGGCAGATACCGCTTTGTGAAGGGAAAAATAGTCGATTCCCAAATAACGCTCGCGAATATTTACCTGCCAAATAAGGGTCAAACGCCTTTCCTGGCTTCTGTTTTAGGAACACTGGAATCATTCAGTGATGGTTCCATCATCATGGGGGCGAGGACTTTAATGTTCCCCTAGACCCCAAATTAAACACGTCAAAACTATATGGGAAGCACACAAATATGTAGTTAGAGGGCTTCTCATTAAACATGGCACGTGAATAAAGAAACTGCGGTCTCAGGCAATCTAACACTTAATTTACCAGCTATCCCACTTCAAAAACCAACATAAAACTACTTTAAACTATGATATCTACAAACTCCTCTTAGAGGCTAGGGTGAAACTCAATTCTTGCCGGATGTTCGAAAATCCAGTTCCAGTTTCGTCTCACTTAAAAAGCCTTCTATGAATATGGGAACAAGAGTGGAAACATGTTGGCGAGAGCACTGTGAGCACGCAGGCAAAAAAACAAAACAAAACATATACAGAGGATATTGTACTCTGGGCAAACTCTCCTACGGCCATTGCAGGGAGCTTTCGACAATACTACACCTCGCTGTACTGCCTGCCCCCTCACACACTGCCATCAGAGGCCAGAAAAATAAACCTTCTCAACCAACAGAAGTCTTACACAGCACGTTACATGACAACCAAATTAAATGCCCGAACTATTGCCAACCTGGAGGAAGGGATCATAAGGGACGAATTGAACATTGCCCTGAAATGCGTCAAACTGGGGAAAAGTCCAGGCCCAGATGGCTTTACGACTAAATATTATAGGATGTTTTCAGACACCCCCACCTTCTAACTCTATTCAACGCTATTAAAGATGGAGGATCGTTTGACCCCAATACAGTTTTAGCCCATGTAGTGGTGTTGCCTAAAGAGGGGAAGGACCCCACTTGCTGTGCCAGCTAAAAGCTGATTTCCCTTTTGAACAGAAACTCTTTGCGAAAATCTTTCTGCATCCAGCCCCTGTTTCTGGGCCTTATTCACCCTGACCAGGTGGGCTTTGTTGAAGGACGAGAGACCAGAGATAATACAAAAAGCACTTAATCTGATCCAAGCGGCACGGATATGGGCTTCGCCCGCCCACTTTGTCTTAACAGATGCGGAAAAGGCATTCAACAGCGTAGATTGGTCCTTCTTAATGTAGACATTTTAACACATTGGCTTCGGCCCGCATATGTTGGCATGGATAACAGCCTTATACACCAAACCAGCCGTTCGAGTTCAGGTAAATCCTTTCCAAGCAATTCGATATCAAAAATGGGCACTAGACAGGGGTGTCTGTTGTCACCCCTGCTCTTTGTTTTCAGCCTGGAACCATTTCTAAACGCCATACGTGCACAACCTCAAATAGAGGGCATAGATGGAAGCTGGGGGGCAAGCAAGATCTCAGCGTATGCATATGATCTCCTGTTCTCCATCACGAACCCTCCCTGAAAGACATTATGCGCCAATTCGATACATATGGACGTCTGTCCAATTTGAAAATGAATTTCTCAAAATCTGAGATTCTCAATATGGGATGTTTCCGGGCGACGGTGACCTCGCTGAGGGCAGGGTACTCTTTCCAGTGGTGCAAATAGGCAATCAAATACCTGGAAGTCTGACTCTCAATGGAGCTGTCCGATATCTACCGCATTAACTTCCCTCCGCTCCTGGAGAAGGTACAAAAGGATCTGAGTGTCAGGATCGGGACAGGGATCCAACACGCAGAGTACAAACAGTAGCCAGATACGTATACCGGACCTTAGAATGGCCGGACTAACGTAAGTAGTACAGTATAGAATGGTCAAAGACAAGCCGAGGTCGAGGGTAACAGAAGACAGGTAAGCGAGAGACAAGCCGAATCAAGGGTAACAGAGATAAGCAGAGTAAGGTAAACAAGCCGGGTCAAAACCAAAAGGGATAATAGAATACACAAGCACTGAGTGACTAGAACAAGCTAGAACCACGACAGGGCAATGAGCTAATGAAAGAAGCTCTGTTAAATACCCTGTTCAGAGCAGTAACCACGCCTCCAAGGCGTCCTGATTGGTCCTGCAGCCATTGACTGACAGGTTGTTCCGGGGGAGTGTCCTGATGATGACTTCCTGCCTAGATGCTGTAAAAGGCAGTCACTCCCTCGCGGCCGGCCTAGCATGACCGGATAGACCGCGGGGAAGGGAGCCATCAGACCGTCTGGATGGAGGAACAGCTAAGTCTCTACCTCTTTCGGAGGTAGAGACCACAGGTACCCTGACAGTACCCCCCCTCTCAGATACGCCCACCGGGCGGAATGAACCGGGACGAGATGGGAAGCGAGAGTGATATGCCCTGCGGAGACGGGGAGCATGAACATCCTCCTGAGGTACCCAACTCCTCTCCTCAGGACCATATCCCTTCCAATCAACCAGATATTGTACTCTCCCCCGGGAGATTCGAGAATCAATAATAGAGTTAACCTCATACTCCTCCTGACCCTCCACCTGAACGGGGCGAGGAGGGGCTATTGTGGAGGAAAATCTGTTACATATGAGTGGTTTCAGCAATGAAACGTGAAACGAGTTCGGGATGCGTAAGGTATTAGGAAGAGCTAAACGATACGCAACTGGATTGATACGGGTCAGCACCCTGTAGGGTCCAATATAACGAGGAGCGAACTTCATGGAGGGCACTTTTAAACGGATGTTCCTCGTGCTCAGCCATACCCTATCACCTGGAACAAAGACCGGAGCCGCCCTTCTACGTTTATCAGCGTGTTTCTTGACCAACATAGAGTTGTGCACAAGGATTTGTCGAGTTTGATCCCACAACTTCCTCAAATTGGCAACATGAACATCAACCGACGGCACCCCCTGGGAAGGAGAATCCGAAGGAAGAATAGACGGATGAAAACCATAATTCATGAAGAAGGGGCTTGAATGAGTAGAATCGCAAACGAGATTGTTGTGTGCAAACTCCGCCCAAGGAATCAAACCAACCCAATCATCCTGGTGTTCAGAAACAAAGCATCGTAAATATTGTTCAATTTTCTGGTTGGTGCGTTCAGCAGCTCCGTTAGACTGAGGATGATAGGCAGAAGAAAAGTTTAATTTAATACCAAGTTGAGAGCAGAAGGACCTCCAAAAGCGGGAAACAAATTGGGAGCCTCTGTCCGATACAATTTGAGAGGGTATCCCATGTAGGCGAAAAATCTCCTTAGCGAATATCTCTGCCAATTCGGGAGAAGACGGGAGTTTAGGCAGGGGAATGAAGTGTGCCATCTTAGTAAACCTGTCAACCACGGTGAGGATAACAGTCTGTCTTTTAGAGATAGGTAGATCGACAATAAAGTCCATGGCCAAACAGGACCATGGTTTTTCTGGAACCTCCAAGGGTTGCAGGAATCCACATGGAAGCGTATGGGGTTGTTTGGTTTTAGTACAAACTTCACATGCAGCGATGAACTCCTCAATATCCCTCCGTAAAGCAGGCCACCAGAAGTCCTTAGAGATCAAGGCGTAAGTTTTGCGAATACCAGGATGTCCCGCCATCTTGCTATTATGTAAACACTGTAAAAGTTCCAGTTGAAGAGCAGGAAGAACGAAATGACGGCCCGCAGGAGTCTGTTTAGGTGCTAGATGTTGCAACTTAATGATCTCGGCCAGTAATGGAGAATGAATCCTGAGATTCGTATTAGCAATGATATTGCATTTCGGAACTATAGAAGAAAGAACTGGTTCAGGTACAGTAGAAGGTTCATATTGGCGAGATAATGCATCGGCTTTAGAGTTTTTAGAACCAGGTCTGTAAGTCAGTACATAATTGAAGTGAGTCAGGAATAAGGACCAACGAGCTTGTCTAGAGGATAAGCGCTTAGCCTCCCCAATATAGGACAAGTTTTTGTGGTCCGTCAAAATCGTAATAGGGTGTAGGGTCCCCTCCAACAAATGTCTCCACTCCTTTAAGGCTTTAATGACTGCTAACAGTTCCCTTTCCCCGATGTCATATCTGCTCTCAGGCCCAGAAAATTTCTTAGAGAAGAAACCACAAGGGTGTAACGGTTTATCCACCCCTAACCTTTGAGACAGAACAGCCCCAACTGCTGTCTCAGAGGCATCGACCTCGAGCAAGAAAGGCAGAGTCGTATCAGGATGGACTAGAATGGGAGCCGAGGCAAAAAGTTCCTTGAGAGTCTTGAAAGCACCCAGAGCTTCCTTAGACCAGAACTTAGTATCAGCCCCTTGTTTGGTCATATTGGTAATAGGCGCAATGATAGAGGAGTATCCTTTAATGAAGCGCCTATAGTAGTTGGAAAAACCAATAAACCTTTGGATAGCCTTGAGTCCTTTGGGCAAGGGCCAGTCTAAAATAGATTGAAGTTTTACAGGATCCATTTTAAAACCCTCCCCAGAAATCACGTATCCAAGAAAGTCTACCCGAGACTGATCAAAACTGCACTTCTCCAATTTGCAATATAGACCATGTTGCAGCAGCTTGTGTAATACCTTTCTGACCTGTCTATGGTGAGTCTCAATCTCCTTAGAGTGTATTAGTATGTCGTCCAGGTAAACAATAACACAATCATGCTGAAACTCCCTAAGTACCTCATTAATCAAATCTTGAAATACTGCAGGAGCATTGCATAGTCCAAATGGCATAACAGTGTATTCGTAATGGCCATACCGGGTATTGAATGCCGTCATCCACTCGTGACCTTGCTGGATTCTCACCAAATTGTAAGCCCCTCTGAGATCTAACTTGGTGAAGATTTTGGAGCCCTTAAGACGATCAAATAACTCGGTAATCAGTGGGATAGGATAGGCATTTCTGACAGTTATTTTATTCAAGCCTCGGTAATCGATACAAGGTCTCAGCGTGCCATCCTTCTTCTTAATGAAAAAGAACCCAGCCCCGGCCGGAGAAGAAGACCTCCTGATGAATCCCTTTTCTAAATTCTCCCGAATATACTCCTCTAGAACCGAGTTTTCCTGAACAGACAAAGGATATACATGGCCCCTCGGAGGCATAGTGCCGGGTAGAAGCTTAATCTTACAGTCAAATGACCTGTGTGGAGGCAAAGAATCGGCATTCTTCTTGTCAAACACTGCCCTTAAGTCTAGGTAAAGGTCTGGTATTTGTCTTTCTGTGGACTGAGTAGGATTCTCCGGTATGTTAATATTAGCTAATGGAGAAACCTTGCACAAACACCGATCCTGGCAGCCCTGGCCCCACGAGAGTATCTCTCCTAACTCCCAATCGATAATAGGGTTATGTTTTTTCAACCATGGGTACCCCAGAACTATGGGAACGGAAGGAGACGAAATGAGCAGAAGAGATAAATTCTCCACGTGTAGGATACCCACATTTAAATTAATGGGTATGGTCTCACGAAAGATAACAGGGTCTAGTAGTGGTCTACCATCTATGGCCTCAACGGCCAAAGGTGTCTCCCTTAGCTGGGATGGGAAATTGTTCTTACTAGCAAAGGCTTGGTCGATAAAATTCTCAGCAGCACCGGAATCTATCAATGCCATAGCCCTTACTACTTCCTTCCCCCAAGTTAAGGAAACTGGTAGCAGAAGCCTGTGATCTTTATAATCAGGAGTAGAGGACAAAATAGAAACACCCAAGGCCTGTCCTCTAGAGAGACTTAGGTGCGAGCGTTTCCCGGGCGGTTAGAACAGTTCGAGAGTAAATGACCCTTGGCTCCACAATACATACACAAACCCTCTCTTCTCCTGTGCTGTCTTTCCTCCTCAGAGAGGCGGGTATACCCTATCTGCATAGGTTCAGTAAGCAAAGATATCGTGGAGTCAGGACTTGGAACAGCGGGAGCTAACCTAAAAGAAGGTCTCTGGTTCCTCTCTCGAGTGTTCTGTCTCTCTCTTAGACGTTCATCTATACGAGAGATGAACGAAATTAAATCCTCTAAATTCTCAGGGAGTTCTCTGGTAGCAACCTCATCAAGGATTACATCAGATAGGCCATTCAAAAATACATCCATATACGCCTGCTCATTCCACTTGATTTCTGCCGCCAGAGACCTGAACTCTAGTGCATAATCCACCAGTGTTTGGTTCTCCTGTCTCAGGCGCAACAGTAATCTGGCTGCATTAACCTTTCTACCTGGAGGGTCAAATGTTCTTCTAAAAGCAGCTACAAATGCGTTATAGTTATAAACTAATGGATTATCGTTCTCCCATAGTGGGTTGGCCCATCTCAGAGCTTTCTCAATGAGTAGGGTGATAATAAATCCTACTTTTGCCCTATCTGTAGGATAAGAGCGAGGTTGCAATTCAAAGTGGATACTAATTTGGTTTAAAAAACCACAACACTTCTCAGGAGCCCCACCATAGCGTACTGGGGGGGTAATGTGAGAAGAAGCACCCACTGTGGCTACCTCTAGACCTGAACCGACAGGAGAAACAGGGGTATTACGTATCTCCTCTGGTGGGTTATTGGCACAAGCTAATAGAGCCTGTAGCGCAAGCGCCAAACCTAGGATCAGGAGCAGCCAGCTGACTGTTTGTACTTGCAGGATCCATTGTCCCTGTCGTAATGTCAGGATCGGGACAGGGATCCAACACGCAGAGTACAAACAGTAGCCAGATACGTATACCGGACCTTAGAATGGCCGGACTAACGTAAGTAGTACAGTATAGAATGGTCAAAGACAAGCCGAGGTCGAGGGTAACATTAGACAGGTAAGCGAGAGACAAGCCGAATCAAGGGTAACAGAGATAAGCAGAGTAAGGTAAACAAGCCGGGTCAAAACCAAAAGGGATAATAGAATACACAAGCACTGAGTGACTAGAACAAGCTAGAACCACGACAGGGCAATGAGCTAATGAAAGAAGCTCTGTTAAATACCCTGTTCAGAGCAGTAACCACGCCTCCAAGGCGTCCTGATTGGTCCTGCAGCCATTGACTGACAGGTTGTTCCGGGGGAGTGTCCTGATGATGACTTCCTGCCTAGATGCTGTAAAAGGCAGTCGCTCCCTCGCGGCCGGCCTAGCATGACCGGATAGACCGCGGGGAAGGGAGCCATCAGACCGTCTGGATGGAGGAACAGCTAAGTCTCTACCTCTTTCGGAGGTAGAGACCACAGGTACCCTGACACTGAGATCCTGGACACTGCCTCACATTACATGGCTTGGCAGGATAAACATCCTCAAGATGAATGTGCTCTCGCGGTTCTTGTAACTCCTGCAAACCCTACCGGTCCACATCCCCAAAACATTCCTTTCACAAATCCGCAAAACGTTAGCAGACTATGTCTGGGATCGCAGGAAAGAGAGGCTGAATCTCACCACCCTCACCAAGCCTAAACAACACAGAGGCTTGGCGCTACCGGACCTAGCTAAGTATCAACAAGTCGTTCACCTCCAGAGAATTATTGAATGGACACATGCTCCGAAAGACAAACTCTGGATCACCATGGAGGAGAGTTTCACAAGTGTGCCCCTGTCCCTTCTTCCATGGCTACAGCAAGAGATGTCAGGGAGCTTTACGGCTAAAGCCAACACTCACAACCACTATGACACGCTGGAGGAGGATGGCTTCTCACAAGGAACCCGGCCCTGGCATTATCTCCATTATACCCTGTATCACACAACCCTTACTTTAGTCCCGGCACGCAGCCTTATTCCACGTCAAACAAATTACAACCCCAACGTTAAGGGAATGGATGAACAGGGTGGAGGACATCAGACAACTTGAAGAGCTGATTCTGTCTGCAGCTGGCCGTGCACAAACTTACCATGACACCTGGTACCACTGGCTCAACTGGCTGTCTTCCGCTACCAACACAGGAAACCCATAGACGGCAGAGAAGAACATGTGGCTACCTGTACCACAAGCAGAAGCAGGTCCCTCAGCAACTCAACAACACTATAGTTGCATAGACAACTTATTACGGAATCATGGACGCTATGCCGGGACTCTCGGATGCAGGATGAGAACTAGGGTCTGGCTACCTTGGACTGCCTACAATTAAAGTGTATACCAATTTAATTTAGTTACGCTAGGGCTCAGCCATTCGACCTAGAAGTCTCAAATAGCAAAACTTGATGTACCGCTCAATAACTGGTTCATAGGCTTTGTGACACTGTAACCAAGTTTTAATGCGCAACTCTACACTGTCTCATTGATGCAACATTCTACTGGCACACATGCCTGCCCTAAGCTATGCAAGGCCGCATTCACCCTGAATTCCCCATATTTATATAGGCCTAACCTTACCATGCTACCTCTACAGTTTTACCTCTGTTTTGTCTGTTTGACAAAACAGGCCTCGTGTCATTATGCTGGATAATGCAGTTTTATCAAAAGTGTAGTATACTCCATGCAGATGCCTTTCTTCGATGATGGTGTAATATTTTTATGTAATAATTTAGCTTATTTTCCTTTTTGATACTTATGCATTCTTAGATATCTTGCATTCTTTTCATTGTATGTACCTTTCAACCAAATAAACTTAAAAAAAAAATAAAAAAAGTTCGAAGAGGAGGTTTACTGCATACGCTGCTTGACCAATTCAACCTGGTCCTAGACAAGCATACAAGTATAAGGCCGGAGACTAATAAGAGTATTTAGAAAATTGGGCAGACTAGATGGGTCGAATGGTTCTTATCTGCCGCCACAGTCTATGTTTTTTATCGAATATCTAGTTTTGAGAAGACAGAATCTCACAAGGAGAGTGTTCTATTAATGTACTATAGTGCTAAATATGCCGTTACTTATTACGCAGAGATGAAATATACTTATTACGTAGAGATGACCCCTTGGTATTCTGCCCCACTGCTGCTTCACCACAGATCTGTGGGATTTGGACTTTAGACATCCCCGCAAGTAGATTAGGTTTAACCACTGCTACATTCTGGTTTCCTCAAAATTATATATTTAAACCAGATTAAATAAAACACTCAAATGTTTTTGAACATTTTTGCAGTTCACGTTGACCTCTAAAACCTCTTCATAGGTCATCAGTTTGCATATTGAGAAAAATCTCAAAGCCAAAGAAAGAACTTAATGGCCTGGTGGCTTAAGACTATAAGTCAAGTTAGGCATAAAACTGTCAGGGTTTATATGACAGAGGTTTCACTGTCAACAACAATCTGTGCAGCCAACAATGCTTAATAAGAGATTTAACATAGATTTGGTTAGGGAACACAAGATCTTAATGGCTAGGGAAACCTAATTAGATATTTTCCAGAATAGGTGCCAAGCATGTATTGTTATTCTGAACAGTTCACAACTTGCAATTTAAACGAGTTTTACTGCTAATGAAGAATGTGAAATAAAGCATTCAGAAGACAAGGACATTCAATCATAAACCTATTTATTGCTTGCTTATGGATTTATATATGTTGTTTAGCCACAAACTATTTAAACATATTTTATGCCTTGTCATGTGCATTTAAAATAATTAAATAGGTTCCGTTTAAAATTCATTTGTAAACGTGCTTGCAAGCCATCATAACGATAAATTAATTCATATATCTAAATTTTATTCTAGTTAAGGATTAACAAAGTCCTTGTAGAAATTAGAAATATGTAATTGCAATACTCTGTTTTAGATTTCGAGACAGGAACAATGAAACAGTCAAAGTCGCCATAGCTTGCCAGACCAGTCAATGAAAGGCAACTAGGAGACGATAAAATGTGATATTGAAGTTGGCAGCGACACCAACTCAAGTCATATTTATTTCAGTTTGCAGGTAGCTATTTTCTAGAGTTAGACCTCAGACTGTAAACATTTTGAATATCCACTGTTAAATCCAACAAATAGATAATTACACATAGCAAATTGAACTACCTTTGCAGTTTCATATCCTAGCCACTGTTTATTTGTATTGCCTATACTACTGCTGAACAACTGTGGAGGACAACCATCCAAAATATGAATGGTCAGCCCCTAAATTACAGGGTAGGCAACCTTCCGCACTCCCAGTGTCGTAAACTACATCTGATCTGATGCTTTGCAAGCATTATGGCTGTAAGACAGGGCTTGACAAATTTGTTTGAAATCTAACAGCCATGTTTTTCAACATCAAAAATACAATTCTTAAAGGGACACTATAGTCACCAGAATCAATACAGCTTATTATAGCTATTCTGAAGTGTATAACCTGTCCATGCATGCTTTTCAGAAGAAAAAGGTCATGTTTACATTGTTGCCGAGTAGCGGTCAATGCTACCCACAGAGGAGAGGTTGATTGACGCAGCGTGGTGTTTTGCCGCGCATGCACAATAGTCTCCAAATGCTTTCCTATGAGTGGGAAGCATTGGCTTGGCTGAGACCAATATAGTGTCGGTAAAAAGGTGAGCAAAAACACCTTTCCCATGTGACTGAAGGGGGTCAGGTCACCGAAACAGACACAATCGCTGATCGTGACAGACACACACTCACTGACAGACAAACACACACTGATACTGCAACTCACACACACACATTTTCACATATTATACATTTGTTTTATTTAAATTTGTCCACCCAGTCTCCCTACTTTTTAGGAGAGCTGGAGTGGATACTGTCCCTGGGGTCCAGTGGGACTGCGCTGATCATCTTCTTGTTCAGCCTTCGCATGATGTTTAGTATGCCGGTTCCGGAGTGACGTCATATTCCGCCTCGCAGCATCCAGCCCACCTGCCTGCCTCGCTCAGCTCTCCAAAAGGGATCTTGAAAGAACACCCGGCGCCCACCTGCCTCCCTCCACTCTCCATGAGCTGCCTGCAAGCCTGCCTCTCATGCAGCCGACAACATGAAGAGTATTGCATACCCCTGTCTTAAATGGTATTCTGCACTTTATTCATATTTTATAGTGAGATAGCCTAGTTTTAACAGTTGCCCTACACAAAAAAAAGTATTTTTTTGTTTAAATGATTAAGCACACTAAACGTTACAGAGAAGCACTTATTTGTAGAGACAAAAAAAAAAACATTCTTAAAAACCTTTAAGAAAATGTTACAGGATGCCAATAATCTAGACAGCTAAACAAGATGCTGTCAAGTAATGACTCCTTTACCTATTAATTGCTGAAAAATATAATCTGACAAACAAAATAAAAATGTAAATAGACATAGTGAAGGACCATTAATCCCAAGCTAAGTATTATTTCATGCTCAGAAGATGTGGTCTCTGTGCTAGTATGAACCTTCGGCACTTTGGCTCCCTTCCCACACACGCATTTAGATTGCACTCAACCAATACAATTTATTTTAAAATTGGGTTATTTATAATTTAATTGAAACTCTCTTAATTTCAGTCAAGAGTGATTATTTATACAGCTTTTCACACATACTACTAAAAAAGGAGACTGTCAAAGCAAAACAGTTTTGCTTTTTTTAGGCTGTCCGTGATATGTATAGATATAAATTTAGTTCCAATGTCTTTGTGTGTGTATATATATATATATACATACATACATACAGTAGAACATCAACTGCTATTACAGCTACTGACATTAATTTTGCTCCAATCCTAGTATGGAAATGCTTGGTGCGGGGCAGAGGATAGAGTAACATACAAATTTTCTCCCCAAGTATGTCTCGAAGGGGATAGCTGTTGTCCAGCGATTTGACCCCTACTAATCTCGGGCAGGTGAGTACTTTTTGTCCTGTTGCTGCCCAAGCAAACATTGTGTGTGTGTTTATATATATATATATATATATATATATATCTCGGCCACAAGCACTGAACTTTAAAGGAACACTTGAAACACCATAAGCACTAAATTACACTGTACTGATTATGGTGTCAAGAGTGTCCTGGCACCCCACCACTGTAAGTAGTCAAGCCATTTTAGAATTACCTATGGTTCGCAAGGAGCTGCTCGCTGCCTCCAATACAGCCGATAGAAAGCTGGAAGTTCCTGCTCAGTGGAAGCTTGGCAGAGCAGAGACAATTAGTTAAGCCCTTGACCTTAGTTTAGGTTGGCTTAGCTTAGACAGAGATCTTCCAGCTCTCTGATGTCTTTATTGGATGAAGGGAGCAGCACCTGGAGTACCCATGGTAAGAACTCAAACCATTCTGCACAGTTTGATTACTTACAATCTAGTGATGCAAAGGCACTTCTGGAACCATAAACACTAAAGTTGTAGGGGTTATGGTGCTTGGAGCATTCCTTTAAAACAATTCAATATATATGCTGGAGTATTCCTTTAAAACAATTCAATATATATGCTGAATAAAACAAACACGTATATTATGGGGTAATAATACCATAGGGGCTGGAGAGATTATAATAATTACTAAACCTAAAGTTTATTAGGTTTATTATAATATCTTCAGTAGCTAAATACTCCTTCCCCATCCCACCAGCGAATCTTTGCTAAAGGGCCATCCCAGGCAACCAGTGTGCAAGGGCCATCCTAGGCAACCAGTGTGCAAGGGCCATCCTAGGCAACCAGTGTGCAAGGGCCATCCTAGGCAACCAGTGTGCAAGGGCCATCCTAGGCAACCAGTGTGCAAGGGCCATCCTAGGCAACCAGTGTGCAAGGGCCATCCTAGGCAACCAGTGTGCAAGGGCCATCCTAGGCATCCAGTGTGCAAGGGCCATCCTAGGCATCCAGTGTGCAAGGGCCATCCTAGGCAACCAGTGTGCAAGGGCCATCCTAGGTAACCAGTGTGCAAGGGCCATCCTAGGCAACCAGTGTGCAAGAACCTCTGATTCTTTGTTGAAGATCCATACTAGGCATCCAATGTGCCAGAATCACCAATACTTTGTTAAAGGACCTTCCTATGCATCCAATGATCAAGAATGCATATAATCTTGGCTTGCTTTTAAGTCTGAAATGTTGTTCATTCTCCTGTCCTATTGAAATCATAAAGAGGACTTGGACTGGCTAGGACTGAATATCTTCATGCATTGCTGAGGAGCTGGATAATCTCCAGAATCTGTAGGTCTGGTGCAAACAAGACATTACCTTCTTTCTAGAACGCATAATCACTATAATTTCAGTCAAGAGTAGTTATTTAAGCAGCATTAAGAAAGTGGCAGGAACACAACAGAAAAATAAAAGGATATATTTAAAATGCCTGTTTGTATTTTACTTGTATATGTTGAGATAGAAGTATATCTGTTTCATAAGAATACATTGTCAGACTTATTCAATCAGAGCACCTACTGTAAAAAAATTAGATATTTGCTTTGTAGTAATGATTGGTTTAGTTTTATGAATTAGACATCCTTAAGAAGAAAGAGAAAAGGAAACACGAACAGTCCATAAAGAATAGAGAATTCACAAAATTGCCTTATAAATTTCCCTGGGCTCTGAACACTAAAGACATTCCAGTGGGTATTAAAATCTAACAGCAAAATGTGGAGAGGAAGCCATCAATTCACTTTTAACATACACTCTGAGTGACCCTCTCTCCAAACATTAGACAAGAAGAAGACCTTGTATTGTAGCATCACCGACCCATGCAATAATATAGTTTATACGAGTTTAGAAATGAACATTCAAAAGGATTAATAACTATTTAAGATTAACTTTTGTCACAGAATGGAATGACATTGTAAAAGGGTGTTGAGCAGATTTAGCCAAAAGTCAAACAGTAACAGCTTTACAGTTGGGTCTTTAAACATATGGTTAATAATGTTTCCACATGCTCTTCATACCAGCAATATGAAATAAAAAGGTGTGGTGCCTTCAGTAAAAATAAGCCTTGTGGTATGTTCTCTATTAGAATTGTGTCGTAATGAAATATACTTATATATTTGTAGGTTTGTTGTTTAGGGGTTTTTTTTGCAGCCCAATATCTATTTATACAAATGGTCATTAATCACCCCTTTCTGCCTTTTCACAGAAAAAAATGATTTTTTTTGGGGGGGGAGGAGATAAACCCCTAGAACAGTCCTGGATTCAGCGGGATAGTCCTAAAAGTGAGCTCCAGTCCTGTTATCCAAGCTATGTTCTCTAGGGCCCCCTTTTAATTAGCTGATCACCTAACTCTTAGGCACATCTCTTTTGAAGTAGTGGAGTGATATTGGTCAACACGACTGTCAATCTCCCTATAGAGATCCATTGTATTTACATGAAAAAAGTAATTCTTATTCTTTTGAATGCTGTTTACCAGACTTGTTTGATTACCAGGTATTTAGATATGGGAAAAATTGGATATAGGATAGATCTGCTTATTTTTTCATTATGACACATGATGGATGGATTTATGGATAAAATCAATTGAAAAATTTCCAATGGTTTACACTCTTTCATTTTTCAAAAGTAAATAGGTTTAAAACAGAAAGACTCTAGTGAAAGTTCTAGCTTCACAGCCCTTTCTTCAACCTCGATAGGGGATTGGTATTAAAAACCAGCATAAGTAGGATACAGGTCAATAATATATAATCTTTTCTTCTAAAATAGGCCCACCCAGGGGCTGAAATATAGATTTTTGTAAGTACTGTTACATTTACTGCTTTTATTGTGCGGCTTCTACTTGCTGTTAAGAACATTTATACAATTTGAGCATATTATTATTTATATACTTGCATACATCTATACATTTACACACAGAGGAAGATGATTTAGGCAGAAACACCTGGCTCTATTTATTCTGGCACAGATAATTGTGTCCTCACACCTTGAAAATTAGTTTACAGTTACCAAACATCTCATAATACTGAACAGCAATGTATCTATCAGTGGATAGAATACATTTTAGAGATTTAGAGAAATCTAACTTTTTATGCTTCTATTATTATTATTATTATTTATATAGCACCATCACATTCCGTAGCGCTGTACAATGGGTGGACTAATATACATTTAATTGTAACCAGACAACTGGACACACAGGAACAGAGGGGGTGGAGGGCCCTGCTCAATGAGCTTACATTCTAGAGGGAGTGGGGTATAGTCACACAGAGGGTAAAAGTAGGGGTATGAAGTAGGTTGTTAGAAAAGTATTCACTGAAGGCTTAGTAGGTAATTTGTGACAGTTGCAGAAGAGGAGTCATGGGGGATAAAAATCTGCTAACAGTTTAATTGATACGCTTTCTTGAAGAAGTGAGATTGCAATGATTTTTTGAATGAGTGGAGACTGGGTGAAAGTCTTACGGAGAAGGGAAGGGAGTTCCACAGAACAGATGCAGCCCTGGAGAAATCTTGGAGGCGAGCATCAGAGGTGGGAGTATTGACAGAGGATAGACGTAGGTCTTCGGCAGAGCGCAGGGACCTTAGACGGGACATACTTGTGTATTAGGGAGGATAGGTAGGTTGGAGCAGCATTATGTAGGGACTTGTAGCAAGCACCAGAATTTTAAATTGCTTGCGCTTAGTTTGATTATTTCAAGGGTAGGCAACATTCAGCACTCCAGATGTTGCGGACTACATCTCCCATAATGCTCTTACAACCATGATGCTGGCAAATCATCAAGGGAGATGTAGTGTATAATATCTGGAGTGTCAAAGAGAATGTGCTCTGCATGTCATCGAGAAGTTCAGCTGTAGGGGGTAACCCAAAAGTATAATAGCTCTGAGTACACAGAAAAAGAATACAGTGACATTTTTCATTACAGGTTTACTTTAACTGGCCAAAATAGGACATTTAGATAGGCTTAGATAGGCAATTTTTTGAAAGCAAAATGTCCAGCAACAACGTTTCGAACAAAAAGTTTTCAAAAAGAAAAAAGAAAAAAAGTCTTGTGACTAACTACCTCCTGAGCCTTGGTGCTGGTCCTTGATTCGGTTGCACCCAAGTCTCTATTAATGGAAGAGTGCAGTTCCTCGTTTTGCTTTTAAAATATAGACGAACAGGAGACATGATCAGAGAAAGACCAAATTCTCATTTACACACATCTAAAAAAAAAAAATATTAAGTTTTATTGTTTTTGAATATGCTTATGCACATCAAAAATGTGATGCTGCTATAAAAGAGGACACTAGGATACCAAAGGGGAACACAGGGGCTAGAGGGGGGCACAGGGAGGTGGTATGGACAGAGGGCAGACATGAGCTCTAGAGGTGGACACAGGGGCTGTGGTGGGGACACCACTGCTTAAAATGTTTTGTAAAAAATGGATTAGAATAAACTAGCAAATGTTACTCCCCCCCCCCCCCCCCCTGGGCCAGGGAGGGGTGAGACAAGAGATGGAGCCTGCATCCAGCACACAGCAGCCAGTGAAGTCTGCCTCTATTGAGGGTGCGTGACTTCCACTTTCAGGAGAGGCCGGCCGACTTCAATGGCTGCAGGGAGATAGGCAAGTTTAAAAATACGATTCCCCAGACAGAGGCAGAGTCAGTGCTAGAGGCAGGGAATTTGGATTTCTGCACCCATCCCCCTCCACCCATCCCCCCCCCCCCCCCTACTCTGGCACGCTGGACGTGCTGGCCTTGTGCCTATGCTTACTCTAACTGTAATATATATATATATATATATATATATATATATATATATATATATATATATATATATATATATATATATATATATATATATATATATATATATATATATAGATATATAGCAATAGAAAAAATATACCAGCACTCCTAGGATTTTCAAATGAAGTTTTCCTTTTATTCCAAAGTACAATATCGACGTTTCAGCTCTCCCTCAGAGCTTTCATCAGGACATATACCGTACGGTATATGTCCTGATGAAAGCTCTGAGGGAGAGCTGAAACGTCGATATTGTACTTTGGAATAAAAGGAAAACTTCATTTGAAAATCCTAGGAGTGCTGGTATATTTTTTCTATTGCTGTGCATGAGCTACCAGAGCACCAGGTACTTTACAAATAGTGAAGAGTGCAAGAGCTGTCTGCATTTATATATATATATATATATATGAAAAGATAAAATGTTCCTAAAAAAACATCTTCTTCAGCGTCTTCCAGTTGTGGCTAAACTTTGGAACTTGGCTGAACTCCAGGAATGCTGCAGTCTACAATAGATGCTGATACGGTGCCAAAGGTGAGCCATCATTATTCAAGAAGCCTACCCTTGCTAGTGTAGGATATGATAAATTAGTGTTGCAATTTTAGAACGCATAATAACACTTTAATCTAGATGTGAGTTTTCACCTTTAACACAAATTTACATGTAAAAAAAATCACACAGGTAGGTTTGTAATGGCTATAAAAGTAAAGATTTTCTAAAGGCGGTATACTTGATGGATGGAGACAAAAAAAAATAAAATAAAAAAAATAGGTATATAATAATATTCTTTCCGGTTTTATATAGGCTCTGAGGATCAGCTGTAGATGGCTGACTAATTTAAGCAGCTGCAATTCTAGAAGGATTTGCTGCATTTTTTAAAGCATAAAATAGATTCCAACAAGCCATCAAAATAGGCATTTGAAGAAAATATTTTGACGTGACATCTTAATGCAGTAACAGAGCTGTAGAAACACTGAACAGAAAACTACTTTTCCAGAGAGCAGCTCTACTGGGATCATAGTTACTGTACTTGGAGCGGAACATATCTGGCTCCCCTTAGGCATTTTACTCTTAATCAAGTACACACTGTATTCTGTGTGAGAGCCTCCCCCTTTAACACATTCACCGGGTAATAAAGCGACTACATGGTTCTAAATAGAACTTCGTCTAACATGCAAAATATAATCGTTATCTTTGTAAGTCTGCCAAAATCTATATCTATCAGAGAAAAAACCCTTTTCATTACCACCCCTAACTACTTAGTGCCATTATTGCAGAATGTAAAGAAGAAGTACACATTTCAAGACGAGGACACAAAACAAGCCATGGAGATAAATGCACTAAAAATATTCTTGTGATATGGAGGGTCATTGCCCCAAACAAGAACAATATCACTAAATTGTACAGGACCAGAATTAACATTTCAACCACAAGGGAGCAGAAACAAGTTCTCCACTTCTTCTACAGTATCAGAGCATTGCTATAGGTTACCAGCCCCCCACTGAAGCCCCTAAACCCCTACTACAGTCTCTCGCCACCCACTAAACCCTTAATTAAAAGCCCAAATCCCCCATTGTAGCTCCTATCCCCTCCATACTGCAGCCTCCTTTCACCCCACTGCAAAACATCAGTAAAGGTGATCAGTACACCTCACCGTATTGTGGATATTTTAAAAAGTATAAGGCCACATACAAAGATGCAGGAATCCATGAGAAGAGTATATACAAAAGAATTTGTAGGCAGAAGAAGTAACTTACGTGTCAATGAGGTGGTCTGGGGGGAGAGGGAGGGAAGGAGGGCACTGGAACAGAGTTCTGGGCTGCCTAAGTCCCATGTACCGGGAGTGCAACATGCCCCAGTCATACAAGTGTAAATTAGAAGGAAAGAAAGGATGGATCCACACAATCACAATGAATGTGTAAAAGTGTGGAATCCGTCCTAGATGATGCCTACCACAGAGCTACAGAGTAGTGGGTAACCCAAAAGTATAATAGCTCTGAGTACACAGAAAAATAATACAGTAACCAGATAATTATTGAAAAGGTGGGGGCACACACAAATGGGTGACACAGTGATAAGGGTATACCAATATATACTCTGAGGCTAGATGCCTACAGGAAAGAGAGATCCCCCCCACACAGGCAAGTAGCCCAGTAAAATCAGAGAAAAAGTAGGAGTAAAAAAGCCCCAAGACACTTCTCAGTATAAGTGTTAAATGCAGATAGGAGACCCTCCTATACCGAAGGTTGCTCAGTCTATACAGACTGACTAAAACTGGCTGCCCACAAAGAAAAGAAAAAGTCCCCACACTGGTGTCAAGTAGGTGAATAGGAGTCCTGCCTAACTGAGTAAAGGAGTCTTCTAGGGTAAATGAACCTGCCCCTAGTGCCGAGTCCAAGACTAACCCGCAGGACTAAACTAGACTGGCTAAAAAAGTCTATATGCTGTATGCTGGAAAGTACGAACGAAAACTTATCTAAACATAAGAATGCCTAAGTGCTACCCAGTGAGCGAAAACAAAAAAAGTGTGAAACAAGTGTAAATTACTCGGCATGTGTAGTGTTTCAAGCACTTCACATCCAGACTTCTATCACCATGACTACTTTGAAAAGTAGAAGTAGTCATGTGATTGAAGTATCCTTTTAAGCCCACCTCTAGTGGCTGCATTGACAAAATATAAGCAGAAATGTAAGTAAACCTTAATTACTTTAATGTTAATGCACACCAGGGTGAGGTAGGGTGGGGACAGGGACTCTATTGCTATAGTGTTTTAATTTTAACAATTGTACCAAATTTTAATGTTATTCTTCTTGAAAGGTTTGTCTTTATGTTGTTGTTTTTTTTTTACAAGGGTCCGCCATGGAAATAAATAAATAAAATAAAAAAATACAAATTTACTACTTTTGATAATTCTGCAAATGGAAATACATTTGGCAGAGAAACTTAAAGCATTGAAAAATAAATATCTTCCATCATTTTGATTGCAGCAAGAAGAAAATAATCAAATACATTTTATTTTGCCTCACTTTCCTTTCTTGTCACAATTGAGGAAATAACACGAGGCTCTTCAATCAAAATGTACTTGTGTGTCCTGTTTTTGAATTTTCAACTAATGCACGGAGACGCGAATTTTGCAATTACTCTTCTTGCAGCTCCAAAATTTCTCTAAAGAGAAATATATTTCACTTGATTATTTATTTTGTTTGTGGGTTTATGAATAACTGACACATCCATAGTTTTTCTTTTTATACACTAAATATAAATTTGAAAGCCATTAAAGGAACAGCAAAGCAGAACTACAGACTTTTCATGCGGAGAAAATAAAAGTGAATAAACTGCAAAAGCATCTCAATTCATTAGATTCTCTGAAAACAGCAGGTATAATATTGAGTCGATGGATAAGACACATTTTTGGTAGTGGAGATTGGTGAAGAAGAAAATTCTACACGGTCCAATCATACTGTGCAGGTAGTTTAATGGCAGACTGGGTTACACCGCCCAAACTGCTTCGCATTCATCCAGAGACAAGTCCCCAGAAAATAAAGGTTCATTGCTTTAAAATTCTTACGGGATGACTTTTTTCAATCATCTTCAGACACCCTATCCCCGATATGACAGAACAATTATGGTAATTAGAACACTTCTAGGACCATTTTTAGTTTTATGCTCCATTTACAGAACAAACGTCATGATTGCATGATTGCATGATTGCACGCCCCTGAAAATTCCTCGGTTTTTAGATACAGCCCCTGGTTTCAGTTGTCTACCCACTGTCCAAGGTTTGTTCTATAGTGTCATGTTATCTGGGGAAACCGGGGAACTGTCCCCTGCAAGCTCATCATTAAAGAAACACTATAGCGTTAGGAATACAAATATGTATTCCTAACACTATAGAGCCCTAGTCACCTGAACGGTGACTAGGGCCCCCTTCCATGGTGAATAAATGGTTAATTAACCATTTATTTGCATACCTGAATCCAGCGCCGGGCTCCCTCGGCACTGGTGACCTCTCCTCCTCCATCAACGTCAGCTTCCGAGTGGAGCCGAATGCGCATCACGCATTCTATCCCGCCCATAGGAAAGCATTACTCAAGGTCCGTGAGGACGTCCAGCGTCAAATAAGTGAGATTTACTCAGTGTAATTCAAGGAAGCGTCTCTAGTGGCTGTCAGAGAGACAGCCACTAGAGGCTGGATTAACCCTGCAGTGTTTCAGGGAAACGGCTATGTTTTCAGCTGCAATGTTAAAACTAGGGGGACCTGGCACCCAGACCACTTCATTGAGCTGAAGTGGTTTGTGTGCCTGTAGTGGTCCTTTGAAAACACTTACTCTACGCAATCTGCACTAACTACATTCAGACCAGGTCAGAGTGCTTTAACAGTGCACTTTGGCTGTTAAAGCGGCACTGTCATGCAAACTTACCTTTCTTTAATCAATTCCTTTACTCTCCCTGTCAGAATCTGTTCTTCATTTCTTCCTGTCAGCTCTAGTTTTCTTTAAAACATAAGACAAAGTAGGGACTACTTGTCTTATGGAGGTTTCCTACGCCTGACCATCTCTGACCAGCGGAGGAGCAAAGAGTGAAATGAATGAAAATACGATCCTATTCGTGCCGTGGCTCACACGGTATTAGGGTCTTTCAGCCAAATTTACTAATGCAAAGTAAAGATTACTTAGTATTAGTAAATTATGCCCCTACTCGCTATACCGCGAGTAGTGGCATGTCTATTAAACAGTGAGCAGCCTGTGGCTGCTCACTGTAAAAACCAAAACAAAAACCCTAGTGTCCCCCCTCCCGAGCCCCCACCTGTGCCGCGCGAGTGGGGGCTATTAAACTGAAGGGGGGACCTTGAGCCGAGCCCCGGACCCCACCCCTGAGCGGCAGGTGGGGGTCCAAAATAACAATGAGAGGGGGGGACCTATTAAAACATAGATACGTAGAAACATAGAATGTGACGGCAGATAAGAACCATTCGGGCCATATAGTCTGCCCAATTTTCGAAATACTTTCATTCGTCCCTGGCCTTATCTTATAGTTAGGATAGCCTTGTGCCCTATCCCACGCATGCGGTGGGGGGGGCCTAAATAGCAATGAGGGAGGAGACATATTGTCCTTCCCCTACGGCCCCCACCCCTGAGTGGCGGGTAAGGGCCATAAATGAAAGTGTGCCCCCCCACCAGAGGTGACTAGGAGTCCCCAAGCCCCTAGTCACCCCCACCACCCAAAACAAAAATGATTAAACCCCCGCTCCCTACCCACTCACCCTAAAAATAGTGAGGGGGGGGGATAAAACAACTAAATCCATGTAAATAAAAAATAACCTACTATTTGATGTCTTCTTTTTTCTAAAAAAAAAAAATTCAGCACCAAAAAAGGCAAAATAAACATCCATAATACCCGTCAAACTTTGAAAATAAAATAAAAAACCAGAGTGCATAAAATAATAAAAAATAAAAAAAACAACCCGACGCTAAAAAAGTAATCCATCTTGGCAGTATTGGCAGACATGCGATTGTTGAATAATCAATTACAAACTGAATGCAAAAACTGCACCAAAGACCGTTTAAATACTGCACATAGTAGCTGCGCCACTCAGCATCTCTTCATAGAGATGTATTGAGTCAATGCATCTCTATGTGGATCATTCAGCTTCTCAAGGCAGAGCGTGGAGACGCTGAACGTCAGTGCTTCACAATGTGGAAACACTAAGAGGGTTATTGTTTGAAGTGAGGTTTGTCAGGGATTCAAAGTGAATTTTATTTAAAGCCAAAATATTCAAACTGAAAAAAATGTAAAAATTCTCCAAATTAGATTGGCTACTTTGGCCTGTAATTTTCATATTCGTACTCATAACCCTAATAATATATATACAGGGAGTGCAGAATTATTAGGCAAATGAGTATTTTGACCACATCATCCTCTTTATGCATGTTGTCTTACTCCAAGCTGTATAGGCTCGAAAGCCTACTACCAATTAAGCATATTAGGTGATGTGCATCTCTGTAATGAGAAGGGGTGTGGTCTAATGACATCAACACCCTATATCAGGTGTGCATAATTATTAGGCAACTTCCTTTCCTTTGGCAAAATGGGTCAAAAGAAGGACTTGACAGGCTCAGAAAAGTTAAAAATAGTGAGATATCTTGCAGAGGGATGCAGCACTCTTAAAATTGAAAAGCTTCTGAAGCGTGATCATCGAACAATCAAGCGTTTCATTTAAAATAGTCAACAGGGTCGCAAGAAGCGTGTGGAGAAACCAAGGCGCAAAATAACTGCCCATGAACTGAGAAAAGTCAAGCGTGCAGCTGCCAAGATGCCACTTGCCACCAGTTTGGCCATATTTCAGAGCTGCAACATCACTGGAGTGCCCAAAAGCACAAGGTGTGCAATACTCAGAGACATGGCCAAGGTAAGAAAGGCTGAAAGACGACCACCACTGAACAAGACACACAAGCTGAAACGTCAAGACTGAGCCAAGAAATACCTCAAGACTGATTTTTCTAAGGTTTTATGGACTGATGAAATGAGAGTGAGTCTTGATGGGCCAGATGGATGGGCCCATGGCTGGATTGGTAAAGGGCAGAGAGCTCCAGTCCGACTCAGACGCCAGCAAGGTGGAGGTGGAGTACTGGTTTGGGCTGGTATCATCAAAGATGAGCTTGTGGGACCTTTTCGGGTTGAGGATGGAGTCAAGCTCAACTCCCAGTCCTACTGACAGTTTCTGGAAGACACCTTCTTCAAGCAGTGGTACAGGAAAAAGTCTGCATCCTTCAAGAAATTTTCATGCAGGACAATGCTCCATCACACGCGTCCAAGTACTCCACAGCGTGGCTGGCAAGAAAGGGTATAAAAGAAGAAAATATAATGACATGGCCTCCTTGTTCACCTGATCTGAACCCCATTGAGAACCTGTGGTCCATCATCAAATGTGAGATTTACAAGGAGGGAAAACAGTACACCTCTCTGAACAGTGTCTGGGAGGCTGTGGTTGCTGCTGCACGCAATGTTGATGGTGAACAGATCAAAACACTGACAGAATCCATGGATGGCAGGCTTTTGAGTGTCCTTGCAAAGAAAGGTGGCTATATTGGTCACTGATTTGTTTTTGTTATGTTTTTGAATGTCAGAAATGTATATTTGTGAATGTTGAGATGTTATATTGGTTTCACTGGTAAAAATAAATAATTGAAATGGGTATATATTTCTTTTTTGTTAAGTTGCCTAATAATTATGCACAGTAATAGTCACCTGCACACACAGATATCCCCCTAAAATAGCTATAACTAAAAACACACTAAAAACTACTTCCAAAAATATTCAGCTTTGATATTAATGAGTTTTTTGGGTTCATTGAGAACATGGTTGTTGTTCAATAATAAAATTAATCCTCAAAAATACAACTTGCCTAATAATTCTGCACTCCCTGTATAAGAACATTAGATAGAAAGTAATAAAGAGTTATACTTACCTTTGCCCCGTACATTCAAACAGACAGGGATTACAAAATCACATACTAATGAGAAAAACATCATCATAAATGACTGGAGGGGAGATGCAATGCATTCTATGTTGATTAGGCACAAATGTGGCAAATCTATACTAGGCAGCAGTGGGTTAAACTGCTCATCTAGCATAAGATCATTAAATAAAGTGGCAGGATTTCATTCCCTGCGCGTACACGCATTCCTACACTGCTGCTTAATGTGCATTCAGGGATTCATTTATAAAATGGCAGTCATTTTTCCTCATGTAGAAAACCAGAACATGTACGAGGCTTGTTAAGTACGGGAGTTTTTTCTACTAAATCACGTATATTTCCTAAAGTGAACCATTCGTGACGAAACAATTGGATGAAATTTAATTACGATTTTTTTCCCCCGGATTTCTGCTAGTGAGATTGATTACAACACTGGAAAATGACTGCCTGCTAACTACCGGCCACTGTCACGTATACACGCACCAAACATTTTCATTACAGGCACAGCGGATTACCAGAATGGAGATTGCAATCACCGATGACATATGCATTCTTACAAGGAACACAACATTCGACGTACATAGGCGTACTGCTTGCCTTAATTGCATAAGCCTTTCAAGAAAATGAAACACAGACAAAGTATAAACAGGTAAAGACCTAAACAAAATGTGGTGGCCTCAATCGAGAACTGGTAATAGCAATTTGGGAAAATCCTCTGCCTGTTTGCATGGACAGTAGTTGAATAGTTATTGGTCATTTAATGCAAAATAAGCACATGGACATTGTGTTTCTTCTTATTGATATTTCTATGTTTAATAGCACCCTTCCTTTGTTGGACATCTATAAAAAGGTATGAAAGGTCACACCTGCCATATCCATAACTTGGAACTTGTTGGATTTTCCTGGTTATAGACAATTCATAAGTAAAGTAAGAAATTTGCTTAATTCAAAAAGTCTTACTGCACATCAACATGCTGCTTAGAATAAAATACAGGTCTGGTTTTGTGGCTTCACATAAATTCAGACAGGCACAGGAGATCTAGTAGACCCTACAAGATGTAGATAGTAGATGTATGTCTTAAAATAATGGCTTTCAATGAAACATCTTCGCACATTAAAATACTTCTTCTAAACACCATAGGTACATTTACATAAAGCCAGTTGTTCCCAAACAAGTCCTCCTGACCCATCAAAAATCCAGGTTTTGTAAGTATCTCCATTGGAAAGGAAATAGAAGTACATAAGTCCTGGACTGTTGGTGGGCCATGAGGACTGGTTTGAAAACCACTGCTTTAAGCAATATAACTGCTATTGATTACTGTACTGGTTATGATGCAAATGCAAAAACAGGGATTAGAACCCAAAAGTGGCATTACTAGGTTCCCGAAAGACCAAGGGATTGAGCTCAAAAGAAAACTCTATGACCCCTACATTAACAGAGAGGTGGGGATATGTCATGTAATGCTCCCTCCTCTCTACCCAAAAACAACATGCTCACAGAGATTTAACAATGGAGATCCCACCTGACAGGGTTCTAGAGTACGGATTTTTTTTTAAAATAGTCGACTGCTTTGAGAAACAGATGCCTAATGTAAATTTAGAAAAAATAGAAACAAAAACACTTTTATCTTCCTTCCCCCTCCACTAACTGTAGAGATGAAAAAGTGGGCACCCAGCCAACTTTTTCCCATAAAGCATTCTGGGTGCCATGCCCCTCTCTTTTTAACCCTGCAACGGAAAATATTGCCATTCTGTAGGAACAACAATTTTCATATTGCAGCCACTAGAGGCGCTTGTGAACTCAGAGATAATTTGGTTGGTGCAGCATGGCCTCTTAAGGTTTCCCTATGGAGAAACACTGGATTGGCTGAGCTCAGTCTTTATGATCTCAGCCAAGAAGGTGGAGCTTTGGCACAGAGACCAAAACTCTGTGTGTTACAAGATATGTAAATCTTACCTTGGTTGGGACAGGCTACCCATAGGTAGGGATACACTACTACATTAGGAATACATGTCTGCATTCCTAATATTACAATGTTCCTTTAAATACTGCAATAATATGTAGTGGTTATGAGGATCATAGTGTTCCTTTAATATTTATTTCAACTCTCCACAATGTGTTTTAACATGTAATGGACTATTCTCTGGAGAGTATACCAAAAATGTAACTTATCTGGTGGTGTCAATTCACAAACTGTTCATTGCGGCTTGAAACAAATTAATCTCATGCTAAACCTGCTCATTACATTTGATTAAAAATTTTCTGTTTTTAGTAAAGCATTAACACTCTGATCAGTCAATTATCCATTTAAATTACCAGCACAGATGACTAGAATTTGTTGCCAAAATGACTAATTTGTTGCTTTGCTTTTGCTTTACTTAACACAATCAGGAACATACATTAAGAAAAATATATGCTTGTGCATGACTCAAGGCAATAAATTAGCCCCACAGCACTCTTTCCACAAACTCACCGCATGATGAACACCAGAAGTCTGACCCTGCATCTTCAGGAGATATATTCACAATGTGCAGAATGCATTTTGATTACAGAAAACTAATGCAAAGGCTGTGACGGATCCAAGATAAACAGCATGGTGTAAAGCATGGAAAGGCATTCTGCAACACTGTCTTCTAATTGGCAAAAGCGTATAAAAACAAAAAAAACAAAAGAACCTTAAAACAGTATCAACAAGCTACAAAACAGCCAATGAGCAATTACGGGACAACCCCCACCACCAGAAAAAATATATATAGATCAGGGTTTTAAAAATAAATTGGCATTGTACAGTGCTGCAGAATTTGTTGGTGCTATATAAAAATAATAATAATAATGTGAAACAGGGGGGAGATTGGGGGATGTATGGAAGTGGGCGTATTATTAAACATACTTTGATAAGGCTTAAAGAGTGTTTTACTAAGTGTTAGTATGAATGTCTTGGAACAAACTCCTAAGAATGTTTCCCAATAAAGTTAATGTGCACTTCTCTCTAACAGTTGACATAAATCTTCAGAAACACCAGGAATCTCAGGAAAAAGTATTCTGTTTTACATACTGAAAGGAAAATATTATACATAATTTAAAGGGACACTATGTCACCATCACAACTACAGCATGGAGGCGCTGAGCGTTCCACATAGACATACACTGATTCAATGCATCTCGAGGAAGAGATGCTAATTGGCACAGCTCTGCATTTTGTCACGCATGCCTAAAAGCCTCCCAATGCTTTCCTATGGGAAATAATTGGATTGGCTTAGATCCTGATCATCTCAGCCATGGAGGCGGGGTCAGCTGTGGCAAGACGGGCATGGTGCTGGAAAAAAGGGGAGTAAAATCACAGTTTTAATGTAAGGAATTCATGTTGGTGTTTCTGACACTGTAGTGTTCATGGACAGTCCCTTTCGTGGGCTCAAATCCCTCTTTTATATCATAATACCCCTCTTTTCTAGTAGCTTCATATTATTGGTGTGTTAGAGTACATAACAGAGCTCCCAAGCAATAATATTGTCTGCGTAGTTATGATACATTGTTCTTGTTCTAAACAACATTTTAATTGTATCAATTAGTATTTTTAAGTCACCTAGAATTTCTCAGCCTTGCCCCGGTAACAAACCCACGCATTACCCCAAAAATTAAAGTGTATTATCTTTGTCCTTTTGAAATGTTGGCTGATATGTGAACAGATGGTAGAAATGAGTGTTAACTGGAAACATTATACTTTAAGATTCTAAAGGTAGAATGGTATTAGACCTTCTTAAGTGTTTATAGATGTAATACTTCCTATACTAATTGAACAATACTGGAATGTGGCTTTAATAAGCGTAACACAATATAGCCAAAAAAAAGATGGAAACAACTAAAAATAATAATTGACAGTATTTCCGTTGTATAACTGCACATTATCAGCATGTTGACTTGCTATTACTAGCCCATTCTACTCTCCAATTAAGCTCTTTGCACATCTAAACCAGCTGCCCCGTAATGGAGTAACTTACGGACGAATTAAAATTTCTGTGGTTGTGCAACGCATGGGAAAAAATAAATTTAAATTCATTCTTCCAGAGGTCTACCGTGTAATCAATTCTATTATTAATGATAGCAATGTAATGAGCCAGCACTGATTACAATGATTCAGGCTTGAAGTAGGGTTTTGGACGGAATAACAAAAATCCAACAGAGCCAGCCTCAGAAAAAAGGCCCAATCCTTCTGGCTGATATTTTTTCTTTTGCGCACACCTGCGTGCATTGTATCACAGCACCTTTCCACTTTCCAGATCATTTTTTTTTGCATATCAATGGGGCTACCCCTCTATCAGATTAATACCCAAGGCATTTCAGTTGTGCGGCAATCAAGTGGACATTTGAGATTATTATGCATGGCCTGCATCGTTGACACTAAGCTTAGGAAATCTGATTAGCGCAAAATTGCATCTGACAAGGAAATCAGAAAGCTGTCAAACACAATGACATGGATTCAATGCTTTGAAAAAAAAAAAAAGACCGGGTAAAAAGGAATTTGATGCATTGGCACAGATACAAAATAAAAAGGGTGTGATAAATTTAGCAGTACAAAACAAACCCCCATTCAATTTAGATGATGTGGTTATTGCCAAAGCTAAGCCAGAAATATCTGAGATTACATACACATTAAACACACTATACTAGATATTGGATGATCTACACGTTATTTGAATGAGTAGATTGCGTTTTCAAACCTTGCAATGCATGGTGGGTGATGCCATTTTGTATTGCTCTCCATTATATAGAAGTGAAGTAACTCTGTACGGTACATGGCGGATGCTATGTGCCCCTGCTTTGTCATTTGATATACGATCCCAAAAGTGGGCACTTTTATATAATCCACATTAATTATTTATGAAATTGAATACACAATTTAAGGAAATGTGTTTAACAGGTGCATTAGCATTTAAATTCCCCACTTATTCACAGATTGGAAGTCCCATCCTAAAACTTGCTCGTTGCTCCAAGTGATCTAGAAAGTGCAATGTGCAATAAGACACAGAACGCTCTCTAATTGTCACCAGCACACTCTGTCAACTCCCCCCCCCCACACACACACAACATATTGATAATTCCGATTATATCTTCCAGGAAGATTCAGATTAGAGTGCCACACACAGCACCCCTATCTGCCATTTAGAGTGATGATTTATACTACTTAGAAGGCCAACCAGGGTGAATGCCATCTCCCCCCCCTACCACTCAAAAGGTTAAATGACTCATGGAGGAGTATATATCATTCTAGGGTGAAACTTGGGTTACTTGACGAAAAGAAGTGTTTGTCCCTAGAGAAGCAATTAAGATTGAGGCTTCACTGCAGGATAAGCGAATCTTGGAAGCAAACATTGCGATCAAATACTGTTCTGTCACACAATTTCAGCATTTTTATGCACATATTAATAGTTGAACTACTTTATCTGGCTTTTGCGCCGACAGGTTGCTGATGTCTGGCGTGTGTGTCCTAATACCGTAAGATTCAAAGAGAACATTTTCAAGGCACCTTCCCGGCATGTAAACAAACAGATTCCAAGTTTTTGTTAAACATTTTTACCTGGCCAGATTAATTAGCATCCAGGTTAGCGTGCTCCCTTTTACATCATTGCCTGAGCACTCTGCCCAAAGTTAATTCTTCCCAGTATTCGGAGGTATAGAGCTATGACATTGTACTGGATGCATGTGAAGCTCCTAAGCAACTCTGTTATTGTTTCTCATTTTAATACTTTTACTGACTGTACTGGAATGTCATTCAAATTATTATAATCAAACGATTTAAGAAAAAGTACTGACAACTTTGTCATATGGTCAAGTTCAAAGTTGACAAAAATTCAAGTTTCCACTGTTAACATTTGTTAATTCGCACAGCCATTTCTAGCGGCTTAAAGGGACACTCCAGGCACCCAGACCAGTTCTGCTCATTGGAGTGGTCTGGGTGCCAACTCCCACTACTCTTAACCCTGCAAGTGTAATTATTGCAGTTTTTATAAACTGCAATAATTACCTTGCAGGGTTAACTCCACCTCTAGTGGCTGTCTACTAGACAGCCACCAGAGGGAACTTCCTGCTCTATAGCACAGAAAACCTGTGCTAGAGCGTCGCTGGGCGTCCTCACGCTGTGTGAGGACCTCCAGCGTCGCTCAAATCCCCATAGGAAAGCATTGAAAATAGTTTTCAATGCTTTCCTATGGGGAGACCTAATGCGCATGCACAGCATTGCCACGCATGCGCATTAGGTCTCCTCGGCCGGTGGGCGGGATCAGTCTCGCCAACTGGCTGACGGAGTAAGAAGGAGGAGCGGCGCGGAGGAGGAGACAGCGACGAGGGACATCGTTGCTGCCTCAGGTAAGTGACTGAAGGGGTGAAAACCCCTTCAGTAACCAGGGATTGGGAGGGAGAGGGAACCTCCAGCATTCTAACAAATGGTGCTGAAACGGTGCTGCACTCAATTGAATATAGCTACATCAAGCATGTCACTCATATGTTGACATTTCAAAAGGTTACCCCACGTTGAATGCGGATAGGCTAGGGCTTGTGCGGATGATGATACCAGCAGCCATCTTATACTCATCAGTTGTCAGAAGTCAGTAAATCCTTCTTTAGTTTTTAAAAGTCAAGACTTAGTGAATAAACCCCCATTAAGTAGACAATACAGGTCTGAAAATAAAACATTCTTCTAGGATACATTGTAGAGTTTTCAATGCAATATTATCCAGTATCACACTTACCAGCTGGTTCTATATGACAACATTCTGATTAGAATGTACAGAGCATTGCCTCGCTCTCACCGTACATAAAACACAGGCACATTTGCATGTGATTCACGGCACCTACACACCATACATTCTTGGAAGTGAAATCAATTTATCTATTGTATCTTTTTTTCTGATAACCCAGCTGTGAAATTGTAACACCTATGATTAATATTAAGTAAGGGGTGATCAGCGACCAGTGTTATGAAAGCAATTAATTCGCAAATTATAAAGATTGAAAGAGCCTCATGTATGGTGAATTTTAAGGCATGTCAGCTTTTAGAGAAATGCTAGGGTGGAGGAGAGAGAAAAAAGTAAAATTGTTGCACATTTGGGAAAGAGTCACTGTGAGATATATTTTATCTATATGCATTCTACCCAGGGAGATGACTGTGGGTCTTAAAAATCACATCTCGGAAAAACAAAGTCTATTTAGTATACTGCAACCGAGTAGCATATTTAAAAAGTAACTGAGAGATTGCAAACAAAACAATTGCTGGCAAACACAGTTAATTTTTCTATGATGCGGAGACTGCAGAGGCTGTAAAATCTAAATGTAATGCGGAGGTATATGAATGTGTGTACGTTTGCAGCAAAGATCTGAGATTTAACGCTTTGGTATTTACTGCTGTATCACTGTAGAAGAATTTTTTTTTTTAGGTATAGATCTAAGCATACTGAGGTATGGTATAGTAAATATACATTAGAAGAGAGTATATGTTGCCTTAAAGAGTTACAGTAACCCTTCTTAATCATGAGATGTATTTTTTTTTTTTAAATCTCAGAATACCTTCCCCCTTCCCTCACCTACACATACACACACACACACACTTAAACAGTAGAAAAATCAAATGTTTTACTTTGTAATCCAGGGCTGGGCAAAACTCCCTACTCTATACAACCTCATGGCAACCCTTACACAGAAGCCTGTGATTGGACTGTTTCACCGTCTCAGAGTGCAGGCGCGCAATCACAGCCGAAGGGGGAGGCAGGGGGAAAGGGAGGGATTTTTGTTATAGTTAAAAAAAAAAATATATATATATATATATATATATATATATATATATATATATACACATACATACATAATGGAGGGGAATGGGAGGAAGCACACAATTGGAAAGAGGGAAGAGTGAGCACTGACAGACCTAAAATATGCACAGAATTGACATAAGGCAGCCACTAGAGGCAGTCTTAACCCTGCAATGTAAACACTATAGTTTTGCTAAAACTGCAATGTTTTTATCTGCAGGGTTAAGGAGAGAGGGACACTGCACCCAGACCACTTCAATACGATCAAGTGGTCTTTGTGCATATAGTGTCCCTTTAAGTAGCACTGCTCTAACTTGCAACCCACATCCTACATTTATTTTTTTCAGAATCTAAAGAAAATCCTTGACAATTGTTAAACATGCATGCATGTCACAGACAGCGCCCATGCAAGGACAGTACCTTTAGGAGTGTGGCGTGCATGGCACAGCATCCTTGCATGCGCAGAGCTGACATTTGAAATTTGAGTAAAAATTCTAAAATTTTCCCTATTTAAAACAAAACCCTGCCATATCCTGGAATGCAGTCTCCAAATGTATGAGGCTCTTTGAAACGGTGCCAACAAAAAAAAAAAGTTACTTTACTAAATGCATGCGTTTACCCACAATCCTTATAATATAACAAGACACCAAACAAAATACAGCTCTGATTACAAAAGAGTCAAATAATTTTTCTTCTGCCAAGTAATGAAATAATATATACAAAAATGCACATCCAATAAACACCAACAATGCATTAAAACCTCCTTTTATGTATTTATTTAAATACGATTCCAAAGCATTTCAGTGAACGAGAAGATAGAAACTGATTCAACGCTATGAAATATTAGGATTGCTGAAAAATGTACAGTCTAGTTTCCATTCCGTGTCTGTGGAGCGCAAATATCAGATTTAATGAAAACTTCCATTTACTATGCAAGGCCATTTACAGTGTATGTCAGAAAATTAATCTTCTAACTGGAAAATCTGCTGCACTTGCCTTATCCACCATGCAAACTTTG
The DNA here is from genome assembly GCF_036172605.1 of Pelobates fuscus. Taxonomy (NCBI): domain Eukaryota; kingdom Metazoa; phylum Chordata; class Amphibia; order Anura; family Pelobatidae; genus Pelobates; species Pelobates fuscus. Next base: position 51,629,369 of record NC_086324.1, read on the forward strand.
CATGAAGCGTAGAAAAAAAATATATATATATACCCATCTATAATGTGCACAGCACCTGGCCTCCTGCACTATTAAACATCAATACAATCTGTGTTCATATCATCTCCATACTAATCAGATCGATTACTCTTGATAGATTGCCTTGTCACACCAACACCATGCTAATCAAACAAATGGGACCGTTGGGGTATGAAGCATGGCTGTAAGTATTTCATGGCAATGCATATTGCAACGACAACAACAAAAAAAATTATTCTGAATCTAAATCACGGGATGAGGAAATAAGAGCCAGTGGTCAAAATGTTAGACGTGGTGGAGCGGCAATGTGGCAGAGCCCATCTATTATACATATCATGAGATCTGCTGTTGAAAAGTTGGCATATGAGAGAAAAAATGATGTCAGCACACTTGCTACTGGAGCCTAAAGCACTTTAGTGATTAGCTGGCCTGAGCAGTCCCTTACTGGAACTTCGCTGCGGAACAATACATTAATTCCGAACCCTCGTTGGCTGATGCTTCATATCTTAATTTTCTTCTGCAGAGACTAAATAAACGTTAATGAGAAAAGCGCACAGTCGACTTGACAGAGAGGAAAACAAAAACGGTACAAATTTAGCATTAGTTATATTGTAGTTATTATTTTTTTAAAACTTGCACCGGCATTCTGTTAAATGTAACACATTTTAGGATGGATGCATATTAACGGAACAGACTAGTTGGAAAATGTAATGTTAAAATGGACACATCATTTGCAGGCTGAGGCGCAAAGATTAAATGTCCCTGGTGGCACTATTGCTGATGTTAATGGTGCAGATCATATTGTAGCTCGGTTATTAAAAATTAATGTAGACAGCAAAAATGGAGCCACCATGCACAAAGGTGATCTTGGAGCTCATAATTAGGAATCACCAAATTTATTCGCAGTGAAAATGAGTCAGGTGATGTTACAGAAATCAGAGCTTTCATTGGGTGTTAGCACAGCTCCTGATACCCTTTTAGATACGAGCTAATTATTTCAAATCCCTTCTGCTTTGTTAAGTGGGGAAGAGAGGTAGTTTATTTAATGCTTATATCCTTACATTAACAATGTGCATGAGCAATATGCATGCAATGTTCTTCACTGTATGCTACGAACTGAGTGCAATAAGTGATAGCTGTAAAAGGGGTAAAGCACAGATAAGATTTGTTTTACTTGTTAAAGGGCAATTTTACCACCAAAACCAATACAGCTCATTGTTGTGGTTATGGTGTAAAGATTCTATTAGCACCCACTTTCAGATCTGTAGTCTGATAAAAACAGGGGAGATCTTCTGTTGCCTGCCTCCATGCCCCTCAACCGCAGCACAGCGAAGGCAGAAATAGACTTCCACACTTAGCACTCACAGCCTTTCACTGCTGACCAAAGTTGGACGAGCTAATGAAACAAATGTCCGCATTTGCAATGCCACAGTATACTGGCCAGACTGGAGCCCTTTTTTTTGGTCAAATTCTGCAAATACAGTTTGATATAAATAATGATGCCCACAGCCTCTCTGCTTGACACTAAGAACAATGAGCTGTAGTAGTTATGGTGCTTAGATTATCACATCAAAGGTACATTATAGCGTTTGGAATACAAAACTGTATTCCCAATGCTATAGTATCACTCTGCCATAAAATGCATTGTCTCCTCCCCCTCCCCCCCCGTTATTCACTTACCTCTTTCCAGCTCCAAGGTCCCTTGCCTCCTCCAACATCATGGCAATTTAGGAAACTAATGCGTGCAATATGCCTTTTAAATTCAATCAATGCTTTCCTATGGCGATTTTCAAGACGCTGGACGTCCGCATTCAAAGTGCGAGGACGTTCAACGTAATTTCTATAAACTGCAGGAAGCACCTATAATGGCTGTCTGGGAGACAGACAAAATAGGCAGTCTTACACGGCAAGGTAAACATTGCAGTTTTTCGAATTCTGCAATATTTTTACATTGCAACATTAAGGGGACGATTCGATCTTCAATGCGATAAATGGTCTGGGTGCCTATAGTGTCCATTACAACACTAATTCTCGGATTATATTTATGCTGCATGCTACTAAAATGTAGTCCTAGGTATCCCTTTTATGAAACTGGTCAAGCGAGGTCACATTTTCAAGACAAAAGATTCTACAAAGTATGGTGACAGCGTTAGATTGCCTAGATATATAATTTTATACTTTACATTTGAAATTTCCCATATTTGGTAAAATAAAAATGCCTTACTATAATGCTTTCAATAATAGGTAGCCATACAAAATACAACCATAATTCCCATTAACAATGCTTTTCCGGTGTACTGGCTGGCAAAGAATGAAGAGATAACTAGATCGACAGAAGCTGAAAGGCTACCTGTTAGCTAACCCTACTTTAAGCCATTTATAAAAATATGTTTCTGCAAATTTCATGTTATGCTGCACAAAGGATTTATTCCTTAACTAATCCAATGGCAATTATTCTTAACGGTAGGGAGAAAACATTTATCAAAACACAAAACTGCCATGAGCCATTTTCCTGGAATTTTAATTGCGTGTCACACAAAGAGGTAATATTTGTAACACTGACATAAATCACAACATATTTTAGAAAATCTACACATTGCACAGTTTGGCTTACAATGCCCTTAATGTTAATACTTTATCTCTTCTTTGTAAATCATTCCCGTCTGGTGAGCAAATATTACCGTGTAAAAGATAAATAGTGATTCAAATAAAGTTGTTCACTTTAGTTATTTCAAAATATGTTTATAGTGCATCCTGGAATTTCTTACACATGTCTTAGAATTTCTTTGTATGAGAGGAGAGCAACACCTAGAATAGTGGTTATTAAAGGGTGTCTATAAGGTCAGGAACAGAAACATGTATTTCTGACCCTATAGTGCTAAACCCACCATTTAGGTGGCTTGCCCCTAGCCCCCTGTAAAAGTTTAAAACTCACCTTATTGGCTCCCCCCCCCCTTTGTGACATCATTAAAATGTTGTTTTGGCCAATCAGGACCTCCTCATAGAGATGCATTGAATCAAAAAATCTCTATGAGGAAAATTCAGCGTCTCCATGCAGAGCGTGGGGACGCTGAACGGCAGGGCTGCTAACTGTGCAGCCCTGAGCCAGGAAGCACCTCCAGTGGCCATCTAAGGAATAGCCACTTGGAGGTGTCCCTAGGGGCAATGTAAGCACTGACTTCTCTGAAAATGCCTGAAGGGAGCCATTATACTCACCAGAACCACAGCATTAAGCTGTAGTTGTTCTGGTGACTATAGTGTCCCTTTAAAGCAGCTGTGTCACAGAATTCCTCCCCCACCCTGCCCCATTCCCCCAGCCTATGGATCCTTAGCCCTAACCCTCCCAACAACCTAAAACATTTAGAGACTTGGGGCAGGTGCTACTTAATTTTTTGCCATTGTCCTGGTCCCGGTCCGGCCAGTCTATTTTCAACATCTCTGTGTTTCCAAGAGGGCAGCCAACAGAAATTATGCCCAATACATTGAGAGTCAACACAGACAATTGAAGATGTGACGCTAACCCTTTGACAAGAAGAGTGTGTGTCTGGGGACATAGGGCACCACATAGTCACTTAGTTAGCAGGGTGATCATACTGTCCACCGTGAGAAAGAAGGAATTTTTTTTTAGATATGTGACATTTTAACGGATGGGTTTTACATGGCAGATTTCTCATTTACCAGATAGAAGCTTTACTGTATTTTATAAAACAAACTTTTTTTTTAATTTTTTTTTTTTATTCTTCGAATGCACCAAATCATCAACTTGTCTTTCTTCTAACGTAGCGGTATAAAACCTACATTCAAGTATCACTTTGTGATTTAACAATGTATTTTATGTTACATTGGCAATGGGCCATGATGCAAACAAAGTCTATTGGAAATATGTAAACTTGCAACAACAAACACAAAATACATGTGATTAGCTTAGCAATATTGTTAAACGAGTACTCAAAACAGCACCTTTACTACGGCCCACTGTAGTGTTTATAGTACCATGACTGCCTTGCACCCCCCCCCCACAATAAATAGTAAAACCATTTAAAGGACCACTATAGTGCCAGGAAAACATTCGTTTTCCTGGCACTATAGTGCCCTGAGGGTGCCCCCACCCTCAGGGACCCCTTCCCGCCGGGCTCTGGGGAGAGTAAAGGGTTAAAACATACCTTTATTCCAGCGCCGGGCGGGGAGCTCTCCTCCTCCGATCCTCCCTTTCGGCTGAATGCGCATGCGCGGCAAGAGCTGCGCGCGCATTCAGCCGGTCTCATAGGAAAGCATTTACAATGCTTTCCTATGGACGCTTGCGTGCTCTCACTGTGATTTTCACAGTGGGAATCACGCAAGCGCCTCTAACGGCTGTCAGTGAGACAGCCACTAGAGGATTTGGAGGCTGGATTAACCCTATTATAAACATAGCAATTTCTCTGAAACTGCTATGTTTATAAAAAAAAAAAAAAGGGTTAATCCTAGAGGGACCAGGCACCCAGACCACTTCATTAAGCTGAAGTGGTCTGGGTGCCTAGAGTGGTCCTTTAATAATAGTTTGAAAACTTACCTGTGGTCTGCCTTAGAATGCAGGGAGCACTCATTGGATGAAAATCCTCAGTTAACATTCTCAGCCAGTAAGCCAGTATTGCCTGCAAGGAGCCTCCACCTTCAGTGAATGTGTATGGATACATCAGGCACCATAACCACTACAGTGGGCTTGATAGGTTATGGTACTTGGAATGTTCCTTTAGAGGAAACTACATTCTCATATAGAATCCGGTGAGATTAGCAGGGCCATTGGCTAAGATTGTCAGCCAACACCACAGTTGTGTACCCAGAAAACTGCGTCTACCAATATCCCTTTGCCATATAGAAAAGGATTGCATAAAATCAACATAATGCATCTATGTATTCCTTTCATAAATCCTGACCATCTTTTAATAAATGTTCTCCATAAAGCTATATGACTGTAAAGGTTAATAAAATTCAGCATGTGAAAGTATAAATACATAGCTATGGAATGCTCACCTATTTATTAAGGAAAATGGTGACCTTTAACAAAGTGCCACGTTTAAAGCTACATTAGTCTAATAATAAACTTTAGCAGGTACTGCAGGACAAGGGTACTCAGATCTGTATTAAAATAAATATATATTATTAAAAGCACCACTTGCTTCCAAAAATATATACGGTATATATTTTTTCTTTCAACAAAAGTCATAAGCAAAAAAAAAATAAAAAAGAGGGAAAATTAGCAAAAAACTAAAAAAGGGAATTGAACAGTTATTTTTAATAATAGCCGATTGAATGAACTATAGAGGTTTTTGTGGGTTTACAAAACTTAAATACTTTGCTGGAAACTAGGATAAATATATGTACAGGACTTTAAAAATAATAAATAATGGCACACACACATTGTATATTACATGTGCGTGCAAGCATACATACTTTCTTTTAACTATAGATAATTTATTAGAAAATTCTAATGTTTTTTTCTAAACACAAATTGGCACTTGGCAGAAAATGGCTTCTAACAAAATCATCTATTGTATTTTACTGCAGAGATTAAAGGGGCCCACTGAGCTCTGCGTAGTGGTTATGGTGCAAATACGCCTGATCACCTTCCTGTATTCTTTGTCAAATGGGTCTCTCTTGTACCCTTTAGGTTGTCGCTCGTACCTGCAGAATGGATAATGCAGATGTTATTCTTCCACTTTATCAATTTCACTTCTTTCCAATGCGGCTTTCTGTCTTTGATAGACCTAGCAATGGGCTATCGGCCTATCCCATTCACAGTCAATCACCACTCTTCCGGTCGGACGGAATTGATATTGGTTATGCAGACATGTATATTTCTCATATTCAATAAAGCAGGAAAGTGGCAAGGCCTTAGGTGGCACCCCTTTGCGCCATAACCACTAGACTTGGACTAAGCTTAAACTGTCCCTTCAATTATTTGGGATAGAAGAGTGTGAAGAGTGACAGGACTTTGGCATGGTGAAAATGTTTCAATATTATGTTTTATCGAGGCGATATGGAAGATCAGTTACTTAATCATACTATGAATCTTAATCCACATGCTATTCTTATTTTGAGAGATCTTTCCATTCATTTCTTAAATGAGTTACTATAACAAAATACTTTATATGTAATAGTTCCGCTTTAAGATACTTTCCTATTGTAGTGCAGTTACTTTTTTAAGTTATAAAATGTAAACTACTGCACAGCTTAAGGTCTTTATTGCATACTATAAACAAAATGGCACGATCGCATTGAGAAATTATAAAAAGGGGCACACTTCCTTTGACGTCACTAATCTGTTAGAGAATTTTTTTTGAAAATAATTTAAACAGACCTCCTGGGTTCCCCCTCCCTAAACACCTCCTCCTTTCCCCGTGGGTTGCACTGCGTTTTGTATTTTTTGTTGTTGATGTTGTCTGTTTTTTTAACCTTGTTCATTTAAGACTGATGATTCACATTTATGTTTATGATGTTACATTTTTGCATATTGTGAAAATTAATACATTTTCAACTGTTGCGTATTTATTTATTTTGCGGTAACCAAAACATTTTTATTCCATTGAAAATGCACTACTATACAAAAATGAAATTATGTTGTAATAATGCCACCTATCTCCCTTTCATACATCACCACCACTATTCAGTGACTGTAAAGACTCGGATACACTATGCAATGCGAAAGACTATGCTATAATAAGCAATGCTAAGGAAATAGCTATCCTTCTGCTTTCCATTTGCAAAATCAGAGTCTTACAATGTGATACAATCTCATCACACGCCAAAGGCAGTTGCCAGGAGTTCGCTCTTTGAAACGTAGAACAAGCAATCAATAGTGGTTCTCGGCAACAAAAACCACATCGCTAAAACATTTTCAGATTCCTTTTACACCGTAACTGCTCTTATGACTTGGTATTGTACAAGTTGATTGATGTATTATATGGAATAGTTTTTCCATCACAAAGCATCCAAATAGCAGAATGTTTCATTAAAAGTTTTTCAGCTGAAATACGGGCCTTACAATCCTTCACCCAAAGACTATGAAACTTTGTAATGCCATCAATCATCTGTGGGTTAAAAAGCACCTTGGAACGCATTCTGAGTTATGATATATACAACATATATCCATACAGAACAACAGAAATCCAGAGCTTTCTTATTAAAAAGGACCATTTTCATATGTATGATTGTGGCTAGGAAATGACTGCAAAAAAAAAAAGAAATCATTGAAAATAATTTGGAAAGAAATTATTTTTCATTCATTTTGATGTAGTTTTAAGATATTTCCCCCCCCCCCCCCCAGAAATTGAGATGTAGAATAAAGCTGTAAATGATTATCTTGGGAGACATAACATTTTGGATGACCAGCTGACTGCTCTAACCAAAGTTTGCTAACAATACACTTATCATGCGTTAGTAATTATACTTTATCTAAAAAAATAAAATAAAAAAAATACACCAGTGTCAGTTTATCCAGGATAATGTCACAAACAATTTCTCTTTAGAATCTAACTACTTAATGGAGAAAAAGACGGTACCATTTTGGAAAGGGGGAAGATTGTTCTGGAAAGTTTAGAAATCTAAAAAAACTAATAAGGTATTTTAAATAGGTTGGATTGGGGGATGAATGCCAAGTTTATCTTAGAGAAGCCAGTGCCCAACAACGATTGACAGGTCAAAGAAAAAAAGTGACTGCAATTGCTCTTCACCGAACCGAAAATCGAAATAACTGAACGAACCTCCCATTAGCCACACACAACTATAAATAAATACAAAAAATGCCTAGGTGAGAAAGAGCATTGTATTTAAAAATGAATCATTGTGACATCACCAACATCTTGCGTAGGTCCCTTTGTGAAGAGAGCATCTGGCAGTATCAAAGGAGTTAACAGTGATTCCTTATTAACACCTAGTAGAAGATGGGGGATGGCGTTAGGTAGCAGGAATCCCATTTAAACTACTTGACAAAAAATAAACAGACTGTACCAATAGCCTCCTTTTTCCATAGCCGCTATGCAGGTCATGTCCCCCAAAATGTCATAATGGATAAACCTCAACGTCCAATGTTTCTTTAAAACATCTTTCTTGCAAAGTATTTAAATAATGTTTCAAGGTGATTCTTTGCAGCATTAAATATGTAAACACAATGCAATTTGCACTGTGAACAACATAAAAAAGTTACAAGTGCACATAATCGGACTTCTACACCACTCTAAGAACTATTGAGCACTAATTTAGACTACGCTAAAATTTAAATCGGTTGTAAAAAATCATGCGTCATGGTAGTGTCCCTTTAATGTATTCGCCTGTTAGGCAGCAAGTAGAGGTGGCAAACTGAATGAATCAGTGCATTATCTATTGTTTGAGCACTTCCTTTGGAGTGAAATATACTTCCCTCCTGTACATTGAATCAGTGAAATGTACAAAGGCTACAGATTTTCTTCAGATATGGCAAATTTCATGCTTGCATCTGAGAGAAAAGTCTCAAGTCACACTCGGGGCTAAAGGTTAAAACCCCTTGATCTCTTGTCCTGCAGATGTCACCCTAGCACAAAAGCGATACAGACTGCTCTGTCTATTACTGTAGAATCTTGCATTCAACATTCTGTATCCTTCGTTCAATGGCTTTTAGTCCATTAACAAAAAGTTCTAGAGCATTTCATTAGTATATTTCATGCCGTTTTCTCCGATGCCTAGAATTAGAAGGTACTGATCAAGGCAGCCATTAAACTTTCCACACAAAAGGAAAATAAAAATATATATTAAATATTAATATGTCCCGGAGAGATGTACAGTAAACAAATTAGGTCGCAATCAAATAGACAAAAATGCAATTGTAAATGAATTAAGAGGCAATTGGGACCGTCCAGTGAAAAAATGGTAACAATATTTAGAAATGGACAATAAAAGTGTCCTCGATTTCTTTTAAATGTGGCCGGTGCATAAATTCTGGAATTTATTTTATTACTTTAGCACATAATATATGTTTGTGTGATGTTGTAAAACCCCAATCAAAAATGTTGCATTGAGCAGATTTTACTTTCAATTAATATTTAATCTATTTAACAGGATTAAGAGATGTGAGCAGCAAGTGGGAAAAAGGTTAAAGGGATCTATTTTACAAACTTAAGGCACTCAAGTCACTAAAGCTTGCGCCCTATAACTTATTATTTTTCTGTGGATACAAAAATCCATTGCACTCACCAAATCTTTGCTGCCCCCAAGAGGCCACAAATGGAATTGAAAAATATAAATCAGATCACTAATGGATGTGTATTTGTAAACGAAAATGATTGATCATTTGGTTGTTTCTATGAAAATGCACATTGTAATGTGACTCTACCTTTCACTTTTAATCAAGTGAGATAGTTCAGAAGTTAGTGCCCCACTTGCAGTTTAATCAGTACCTGTGCACTTGAAACCATACCTCTGAGTGGATCACGATTGAACCAAAATGTTGTTAATTAAAATAAAGAGGCTATCTGAAAACAAGCTAAAGTATTCTTCCTGGTTGTATACTTTGACCTCATGTTTACCTATATTCACACTGGCTTTTAGTCTACTAGAGTTATTGATGATATAAGAATGTGTATTTAAAAATAAAGGCACGCCCAATTTCGAAGCCTAGTGCTGTAACTCTGTACCCCACCACTTTGTGGGTGCACTTGTAGGGGATGTGACTTGGTGCCTGCCTCACTGATAGATCATTGTGCAAAGCTATGCATTGGGGGAATGATAGCTGCTGCTATTATTTTGCCGCAGCTGGCCCCACCTCCAGGGCTGAGATCTTCAATTTTGATGTCTCAGCCAATCCAATGCTTTCCATAGGAAAGCATTGGGAAGCTATTGCGCATGCGCCACACAATGTCACACTACACCAATCAGGATCTCCACATAGAGATGCATTCAATCAATGCATCTCCATGGTGAGAGTTTAGTGCCTCCATGCAGAGCACTGAGACGCTTAATGTAGGAGCTGCACATTGTACAGCACTGAGATAGGAAGCACCTCTAGTAACCATCTGACGACACTAGGAGGTGCTGCAAGCCAGCAATGCAAACACTGCATTTCTCTGCTTTCTTTGAAAAGCGTGCAGGGACAGGCTATACACCCCAGAACCATTACATTAAGCTGTGGTGGTTCTGGTGAGTCCCTCTAATCACTGCATGTGTGTATTTGGTGTACCAGCCAGTTTTAGGTGTCCTATTTCTGCCAGGCATATGCTGGCCATAGGGCAGACAAGGCCAAGTGTCAAGTGGACTAGTTCCATGCAGGGCCAGATTAAGAGCCCAGTGCTGACAAATATGAGGGGCCCAAGTACAGAATATTATCAACCAAAAACACTAAAACAGTAATACCTCTCAAGCATTATGTATCTGGTCGAGATGTTGCTGGAGGGAAACTCATAGGATGCAGCTATAAGAAAACTCAGATTCTCTTAAAATAATAAGCTAATCACTCTTTAATTCATGCTTTCATCTTTCAAGTAAATCCATAAGAACTAACAGCAGTGTCCAGTGAAGCAGGAAGTCAATGGGTGGTGTAAAAGGGTGGGCCATTGACGTGGATCGTGTAATCAGGACTCCCGAAAGGGACGAACAGGCCCAAAAAGAAGGTGTCTGCTCAAAGTGGAAGGCTAGCCTAGCATGAATGTATGTCAGACTGCCTGCCAATCATGCATGCTGGCCAACAGCATCATGAGTTTGCCATAAATGATTCGAATGATGCGCTCGCTGTACTATACCCTAGCACTCACATGTCCACTTGTCTTCTAACCTTCTTAATAGCAGGCAGAAGCTCTTGGTATACAGTCTGAGACAGCGAAAAGGTGGATGTAGTGAGGGTAGAAGAAAGGGACACAGTGTTAGAGAGCTGCTGTCTGGACTCTCTGTGCTGTGTAGCTGCTCCCGCGCCTATCAGGGAGTAGAGAGATGCAGGTATATGCTGTAACTTCCTATCCCTGCTTCTCTCCACACACACACAGCGACCCCTACTGGCCGGTGCTAGTATTGCAGAGTAATCTCTGTTTATACGGAGAAAAATACTGGCATTTGTATTGCTGGTAATACTGCAATATCAGCACCGGCCAGGCAGCAACCCTAAGAGTAGTGTGTAAAAAAAAAATAAAACATTTTAAAAAATTGTTTGAGGGGGGAAGGGATCAATGGGTCTAGGCCTGGAGCTGCAGCCTCTATGTTAATCAGGCCCTGGTTCCATCCATTGCTACAAGGGAAGTTGAGTGTTTAAATATATCTACACACTTTAGCTCACTCAAGCACTTTATTTTTTCAAGGAGGAATAGTGCAATTACATATATATGCACTTTTCTTCATTCAAGCACTTTTATTGTGTGATATTGTGAAACACTATTTTGCTATAGTTGCACTCACCCCCAAATTACACTCCATGTTGCACCTTTGGTGTTAACCTTTTATTGATCTTTCTACTTCGATTGTCAGGAGTCTGACCCTCTCCTGCCCTTGGTGCTTTCCCTTTCCCATACGTCTAGCAGTTCTCTGACAGGACAGAAAGTCCCTCCTGTCCTATTTTATTAATAGGTGGCAACTTTTCAGAAAAGCCACCAAATGGCACGGTTGGTGTAGAGGTTCCCAATGGCATCCAAGAAGGTAGTATTCTCCCCTGCAGCAAACATTGGGTGCAGTCAGATGATGCCAGAATGTTAACTCTGTCAACTTTAAGAAGTCTGAAATTGAATGTACAGCTTGTCTGCTCCCCCTAGATACCGGTGATAGTATTACAGGCATTGAGACCAGCAGCGTACATACCGCGGTCGCAGGGGTCGCAGTTGTGACCGGGTCCGCCACTCCAGGGGGCCCGGCCGCCCTGCGGACCCCTGTGACCGGGTATCGCCGCCATCATCTTCTGTGGCCCTGACCCGCGTGGCAAACCGCCAGGGGCCGCCGTCCAAGGGGTCCATCGGGTGGCCCATGCTGTCAGGGCCACCCAATGGATGTGGATTGTCAGGGGGCCCGGTCAGCGCTGGGAGCTTTAACAGCGCGACCGGGCCCCCTGTGATGACATCACAAACTGGGAGGAAGTGACCGCACATCACTCCTCCCAGCTTACACTGAGAGCCGTGCGGGAGGAAGCAGAGGGAGTCAGAGTGGGAACTCTGACTCCCATCCACCTGAGCCACCACTGGTCCCCAGGGAAAGTCACCTTCCTGCACCTTAAAGGTAGGAAACAGGAGGGTGACAAATATTTTGTGTGGGTGTGTTTGTATGTGTGTCTGTCTGTATGTATGTCTTTGTATGTATGCATGTCTGTCTGTGTGTGTGTGCTTGTCTGTTTGTATGTATGTGCCTGTATGTGTGTATGTATGTGTGCCTGTCTGTTTTTTATGTATGTGTCTGTATGTGTGTGTGCCTGACTGTGTATGTATGTGTGTATGTCTGTGTGTGTGTCTGCCTGTATGTGTGTGTGCTTATCTGTTTGTATGTATGTGTGTTGTGTGTGTGTGTCTGTGTCTGTCTGTATATGTCTGCCTGTGTGTATGTGTGCCTGTCTGTTTTTTTATGTATGTGTCTTGTGTTTGTGTGTCTGTCTGTATGTGTGTGTGCGTGTCTGTATGTGTGCATGTCTGTCTGTATGTGTGTGTATACATGTGTGTCTGTCTGTTTGTATATGTGTGTCTGTGTGTGCGTGTGTCTATGTATGTGTGTGTGTGTGTGTCTGTCGGGGGGAATAGGAGGGGGGACATGGATCAATTTCGCGCCGGGCCCCATGGTTTGTGACCCACTGAGACCCACTCTTTTCTAAACCTCACTGCATTTGAAAGTAGGGAGTAGCTGTAGGAAGTCCTCTTTTAGTGTAAGTAGGTGCAAAGCCGGCCTTAGGGGTGTGCGCTATGTGGCCAACACAGCTCGCACATGGCCGGGTGACAGGAGTGCAGAGGAGCTAAAGCAGGTACTCGGGTGGAGGATTTCATTATATACACCCGGGTCTATGAAAAAAAAAAAAAATATTGAGGCACCAGGGTGGGGTGGGCTTACAGAGCGACGGAGCTTATCGTGAGGCGGAGGTGGGGCTAAAATAGCAGCGGAGGCGAGGTTAATACCTACCAGAAACCAGAGTCCCTACTTCCCCAACAACCAACTGCCTCCACTCTCCCTTCCAGCCATATGGAAAGAGGTGTGTGTGTGTGTCTGTCTGTCTGTGTGACTGTGTGTGTGTGTGTGTGTGTGAGACAGTCTGCCTGTGTGTGACGCTGTAACTGTGCCTTTGTGTGTTCCTGTGCGTGCGACTATCTGCCTTTAACGGAGTGTGTGTGTGTGTGTGTGCGTCTGTCAGTGTGTGTGAGTGTCGGTCTGCCTGTAACCGAGTGTGTGTGACTGTATACAGGCAACTTGGGGGGGGGGGGAGGGGACCATGACGACTTTTCGCACAGGGCCCCTAATGTCCTACGGCTGGCCCTGGGTAGGTGTCATGGTTTTAATAGTCTAGTAATATTTTTGTCCTACCCAGGCCCTGATCATTCCAATAGTATTTGCTCTAGTTCAAATAGCAAAAGGAATTGAATATGCTTTAAAAATTCTATGCTGCTAGTGTGAGTATGATCCCCATTTGGGTTCAAGAACAATATCGTAAATAGTTTATTGTGCATCTTGGATTCAGAAATAAAAACCATACTCGTTTCCTGAACAATGTCACATACTCACAAAACGCATTTTTACAAACAAAAGTACAAGCCATAAGCTGCATTTATAGGCTGGTGACAGAATACGAGCCAAAACAAAAATGCTAACAGTTGAACTAATCTGTTTGTTCTACTAGACAACTGAAATGGTGAACAGGCTTGTTAGAAAATGATTTCTTGCGGCACTAATTAATGAAGCTTTACTTTTTCCAGCTGCTTTGTGTAAGATGCTAAATGCAAATTCTCGATTCTGCAATTCGAATGAGGTGCAAACAGCATTCCAAAGACCCATTGCTCTTGCTGAACTAAAAGGGAGGATTCATTGGAAAACCGACTCAATCTCAGATGTTGTCGTGAAAGTTAAAGGCTTGAAATGCAACGCATGGAACAGTCCGTTTCACAACTTGCAGGAAAATTAGAAATCAAAGCTTGGTCGATTTGATTTATCCTGGTATCGTGGTATTACTCAAAAGGCATGAATTACTGCCATGGTCATTTTTGTAGCTGGCAGTAATGATTGAGAAAGACAGAAGTGGTGATATTTAATCATCATAGATAGAGTTCCAAATTTCCATATTCTGTAGGCCTGTATAAATCGAAAAGCTTAAAATTTATACCACAGCAAAACAAATCCATGAGAGACATACCAATCAGTGTGTCATCTACAAGATAAACAAAAAGGATTATTCCATTGGAAATAGAAAAGGCCATTCTGACTACCTGACAGAAAAATGGTGACCATTACTCCCCACACACTCAGTATATTTGGTGGCCCAAATCAGAATTCTAAATCTATACAGAAAATAAAAGGGCCAGTCTTTATAAAATAAAAAGATTATAAAAACATTATTAGCTCTAGGAAGGCGAATAAGGTTATCTTAGGATAATAAATCACTTTAACAGTATTAAAAAGAGCAAAATTAAACACTGCCACCAATATATATATATGGATATGGGTACAGTAACCTGTAATTCTAGTAAAAAATGATTATATTTGGAACATCTATAACATTTGAAAATAGAGGTTAGCCCATACAGAGCATGGCAAAGATGCAAAATTACACACCTACACCAGGTATGCACCTCGCAAGGGTGACAACTGTAAACACATTTACTGACCATCCGTAAAAACACACGTAAAAGTAAAACAATTATAGTTGTCAATTAAAAAATAAAAAATATTTTGAAAAGGCAGAAGTTGTATATTTGTGGAATCAACATGAATAGTTATGTTAGTTATGAACAATTATTTGAAAAGTTTGACACACACATGTATGTCAAACTTTTTAGAGAGAGAGAGTGAGAGAGGGAGGGAGGGAGGGAGGGGGAGAGAGAGAGAGAGAGAGAGAGAGAGAGAGAGAGAGAGAGAGAGAGAGAGAGAGAGGGAGGGAGGGAGGGAGGGAGGGAGGGAGGGAGGGGGAGAGAGAGAGAGAGAGAGAGAGAGAGAGAGAGAGAGAGAGAGAGAGAGCAAGAGGAATAAATAAATAAAAATAGCTGTGAGTAAATTTTAATATCAAACTAAGGCCTCAATGTAATATTTTTGGATCTTTTTTAAAAATGGTTTTATTTAATTTATAAATATTGTATATAGAAAAAATATATCACTATATCAAAACATGAAACTATTTTTCAACATTTAAAAGTATACCCAAAGATAATAAGCCATTTGAAAAACGTATACTAAAATATTAAATCAAAATCTTGAAATTTTAAAGTACAGCACTCTTGAATGGTCGTCATAAAAACAGAGGAAGAAAACTCTGTTTTAACTTCTTTTAACTATAATCAAGGCTACAAAAACATTGACTAGAAGCACTTAATCACTTTGTAATTTTGCTAAAAGGGGATCATTTGAAGTGAATAAAAAATTTGTATATACCGTATATACTCTAGTATAAGCAGAGTTTTTCAGCACATTTTTTGTGCTGAAAAACCCCAACTCGGCTTATACTCTAGTCAATTCTCTGTATTATGGCAATTTACATTGCCATAATACAGACACGGGACTGTGGGGGCTGCAGAGCGTTTACTTACCTCTCCTGCAGCTCCTGTCAGCTCCCTTCTCCTCCGCGCCGGTCCGTTCAGCACCTCTGTCAGATCCCAGCCACGGGGTCATAGTGCGGCTCTCGCGAGACTTCCAGTGTGAGCTGACAGAGGTGCTGACCGGACCGTCGCGGAGGAGGAGGGAGCTGACAGGAGCGGTAAGTAACAGCTTCCTGCCAGCCCCTCTCCTACACAGTGCCCATCCACTGGACCACCAGGGAGTGAGAGCCCCCCTCCCTGCCATGTATCAAGCAGGGAGGGGGCACAATTTTTTTTTAATAATAAATAAAATAAAAAATTTAAAAAATTAAAAAAATTAAAAAAAATAATAATAAAATTGCCCACCGCCCACCAAGGCTCTGCAACACACACACTGCACTCATACACACACACTGCATTCATTATATACACACACTGTGAATAAATATTCAATTAATATAATTTTTTTAGGATTTAATTTTATTTAGAAATTTACCAGTAGCTGCTGCATTTCCCACCCTAGTCTTATACTTGAGTCAATAAGTTTTCCCAGTTTTTTGGGGTAAAATTAGGGGCTTCGGCTTATATTCGAGTATATACAGTATGTACAAATTATTTTGTAAGTTTAGCAACTTTGCTCTTTGTGTTTGGGCATCTGAATTGTGGACAACTTGAACATAACCTCTGAGTGCCTTCCTAAAACCAAATGGGTTAGAGCTACTCTTGTTATATGGCTTTTACACTATCGGTAATAAAAACAGAAAATACATATTTGCTTTGTTTTTCTTTTGAAAGTAAAATAAAAGGTTTAGTGTCCCTTTAAGACAGATTCATAAAAAACAAACATCATAGGAAATATAACTCCATATTTAATAATCATAATAAAAATTTACAAAAATCATCTTCTGCAATCTGCATTATTCATTTCAATAAAATGATCATAATTCCAAACTATTTAAAGATTTATCTAAATATAAATTGCATTACAAAGTGTGTTCTATTTTTCCTGTAGGTCAGTGCGACAATACAATAGTAATGTCAATCAATTTTAGGTTATCTGGAATTACCGAGCAGTATCTATGAATAAAGCATGCCTTTAACCCAGGGAATTTTTTTAAAATTATTATTCTTGTTAATAGATATTCAAGGGATTGCTTCTAACAATACACACCATCTGATACCTCTCAACTGGAAATTTTCCATTGCAACAATTTTTTCATGTCATGAAATCATTGACAGGTGAAAATAGGCAGCGTCGTCTCTGAAGATGTACAAATCATATCTATCTGGTGCCTGCAGCGACATCACCTTTAGTGTTAGGCATCAATTAGTCCATTTTAAAGGTGTCTGGCTCAAGCAAAGAAGAAAAGCTCAAAGTGTCAAAAAGAGAGGATTTCTCATAATGCAATAATTTCACATGAAAAGCAATATAAATCTCGTTACTGTGATTTGCCATCATTCCCATCATCTTGACATCAGGCACGGACAAGATAATTTTCTTGGAGGATGAAACTCTGGTTATAAATAACATTGTGTGCTTATTACAGAGACTTATTAAAAGAATTTTGAAGAAAGCATAGCCATAAATTGGGCACAAACACATGATTAAGGAGGAAAAAAATCTAGGCAGCAGCAGAGTAGCACAAAAAAAAAGAAAAAAAAAAGAAAATAAAGATCTATTGATTAACTAGTAGAGTTGTAGACTGTGGACATTTATAAATAAATCTTGTATCTTGAAAAACTATGTTTTTGGATATTTACTGTAAAAAATTGATTTTTTTTTAGATCCAAGAGAAAGCCATAAAACAAAATAAATATAAGTTAGTAGTTAAATCTACAAAACACAAACAATATAAAAAAAAAAAAATGAAAGGCTTTAAAAAACAAAAACAAAAAAAGGTATATATATATATATATATATATATATATATATATATATATATATATATATATATAAAAAAAATTCTATATAAAAAAACCAATAGAAAAGGCTGCTCTCCGGACGTAAACCGAAAAATTTTATTAAAATAATTTTAAAATATGACCAACGTTTCGGTCCCCGCTCGGGACCTTCTTCAGGGTCAGAGGATCCTCTGACCCGGAAGAAGGTCCCGAACGGGGACCGAAACGTTGGTCATATTTTAAAATTATTTGAATACAATTTTTCGTTTTAAGTCCGGAGAGCAGCCTTTTTTATTGGTTTTTGCATATCTTGGAGCTCTGGTGGTGCGCCCGGCATTGGATTGTCCTGTATGCGTGAGTGCAGGGGATTTATTTATTTTTATTTATATATATATTTATACAAAATAATATTGACAGAGACAAGAAGTGAAGAAAGCACTGCCCAGACGACCTTGCAATCTGGGATGAATATCTGTACCAATAACATGAATCAGTAAATTTCGGAAAGATAGATCACTATAGTTGATGTAAATTGTAAGTAGGCTAGAGTTAATTCCATTTCAATTGCATTATATAGATCATTTATTAAAATATGCACAAAAAATAATTTTAAAAAATCAAAATGGGAAAAAAGAATAAGCAATCTGAATATCCTTCACTTGTTATTTGGCCAAGAATTTTGTCTATCAACTTTGCCTATCTAATCCCGGATCTAAATTGCATGGAGATCATATGGGCATTTAAAAAAAAAAATAAAAAAATTATAATTTTTAAGTCATTTAAATCAGTAAATACAAGTTTGCGAGCATCCATGGCAAAACGCCGCACTTCGCATTTAAGATGATCTCTCTGAGGCCATCTGACTAAAATAGCAGCGTTTGCTCTTCTATTTCACCGAAACACCTTTAGTGAATGTCATCTTAAAAGCAATGTTTTCAACAGCAGGTTTAAAACGGTCAGTAGAACGACAATGTTTTCAACTTCAGGGTTAAAATTGGAGGCACATCGCGCCACAACCCCTTCTTTGAGATAAAGTGGTTGAGTTGTTATAGTGCCCCTTTAATTCAGTGTTGCATAGTTCAAATGTATAATATCTACTGAGGAACTAACACAGTAGGCAGAAGAACGGGGCCAGATTGCCTTGATATCAAAACAACATTTTAATTTGAAAATAGAAAGTTGGTTGGTCAGTGTCCCATCTACCATAACTGCCATGATCTAGCTGTACTTCCAAATTCCATTACGTTCTCTTAGACTGGGCCAGATTAAGAGCCCAGTGGGCCCGGTGCTGAAAATTATAAGGGGCCTAAGTACAGAATCTTTTCGACCAAAAACACGAAAAAAGTCATACCTCTCAAGCGTTACGTATCTAATGGGTATGTTGCCGGAGGGAAATTCATAGGATGTAGCTATAAGAAAAACTCAGATTCTCTTAAAATATGCTAATCTCTCTCTTATTCATGCTTTCATCTTTCAAGTAAATCCATACCCCCTACCAGCAGTGTCCAGTGAAGCAGGAAGTCAATGGGCGGAGTAAAAGGGTGAGCCACTGATGCGGATCATGTAAACAGAACTCCCGAAAGGGAAGAACATACCCAAAATGGAGGCGTGTCTGTCCAAAGAAGTGGAAGGCTAGCCTGGCATGAATGCATGTCAGGCTGCCTGCCAATCATGCATGCTGGCCAACAGCATCATGAGCTTGGCATAAATGCATCCACCTTTTTTGGAAAAAATACAGGCCTTATTAATTTGCATAACTAATTATATATGTGTGACATCACATGATGTAAATCACAAGGAGGGAGAGAAAATTCTGTGAAATCACCAAAAACCTTACAGTTTCATTCTGCTGTATAGATGGATTGCTCCCAGTGTCTCTGTCACCCTGTGTCCCCATGTCGCTCAGTGTCCCCTAGTGTCCCCATGTCACTAGGGGACACTGTAACTAAGTATCACAGTGTCTCAGTGCCCCCCCCTCCCCACGTTGCCCTGTTTCCCCATGTTGCCCACCTGGGGACACTGGGAGACATGGGCACACAGACACTAGGGGCACTGGGAGACATGGGAACACAAACACCAGTGACACTGGCTGGGAGAAATGGGGAGACTGAGACACTTGGGGACATTGTGCCTAGTGTCTCAGTGTCCACAAGTGTGTGTCCCCAAGTGTCTGTATCCCCATGTCTCCCAGTGTCCCTGGTGTCTCAGTGTCTCCCACTGTCCCCAAGCGTGTGTCCCCATATCTCCAAGTGTCCCCAGGTGTCTCAGCATCCCCAGAGGTCTCCCTCTGTCCACATGTCTCACAGTGTCCCCTAGTGTCTGTGTCCCCATGTCTCCCTGCAGCTTTTACACCATCCCTCACTTCCCTGTGTTGTAGGCTGTCTCTGCAGGCTGGGAGCTGCTGTCTGGATGCTCTGTGCAGTGTAGCTGCTGCCCCAGGATCAGTGAGTAGATGTCACGCCGCCCACTGGGTCCGCTCCTGAGAGCGGCAAGGTTCCCGGCGGGTGCACATCGTTGCAGCGGCATTCCCACACGCTAAGGGGAATGCCGCCGATCTCTTACCTGCCTGGTCGCCGCCAGCCGGGTCCGCTCTAACCTGGGAGCGGTCTGAGCGGCAGGCACGTCGTGGTCCAGCGGCATTCCCACGTGGTTGTGGGAATACCGCCAGATAATTTTATCATGTCAGTGTATCACACACATGCCTATGATCACGTGAATCCCTGCAGCCAATCAGGGAGCACCTTAGACTATAAAAGCCTGCTTTGTCCATTTCTCTGTGCCCTGTCGTGTTGTGGTTATCCAAGAGCATGTTCCTTGTATTGATTCTTGTGTATTTGACCTTGGATTCCCTTCCGATTATCCGATCTCTGTATTCCTTGACCTTTGGCTTGGCTCCTGACTATTCAGATTTCTCCATTCCTTGACTCGTGGCTTGTTCATCGTTTCCATTATTTCTACGTCCTGTCTTGTGGTTTTTTCCTTTATATTTTAAATCCGGCCATTTTAAGGCCCGGTAATACGTCTTAGGAATTTTCTTCATATTTACTTAAGTTCTGCGTATTGGGCATCAGCCATTCCTGACAGTAGACAGATGCAGGCATATGCTGTAACGTCCTATCCCTGCCTCTCTCAACGCACAGCGACCCCTACTGGCCGGTGCTGGCATTGCAGAGTAATCTCTGTTTATACTGAGAAAAATACCGGCATTTGTATTGCCGGTAATACTGCAATATCGGCACCAGCCAGGCGGCCACAAATAAATACCGGCCAGGTGGCATCCCTAAGAGTAGTGTGTTTTAAAAAAAAAAAAAAAAAAAAAATCAATGGGCCTAGAGCTGCAGCTCCATCAGCCCCTATGTTAATCTGGCCTTTTCCTTAGAACCTGTGGCCAGTAGCACACACAATTCTAATTAGTTGCCAGTTTATCGGTAGATTTACTTGTTTCTGGGACTAAGAAACTTTTCAAATAACTGTGCACCCATGGAAGAACAATTCAAATATGTTCTTTTTTATTACTATTCTAAACTCTGTCCCATTTTACAATGATAAATTATTCAGGTATTAAATATTCCATAAAGTGATTGTGACCCCTGGTAAAATCCGGATGCCTGCCTTTATTTCTACTTTTGCTGCGAGTCATCAGATTCAGTTAATAAAACCATACTTCATGCATTATTTCCAGCAGACCGCGTTGAAGATACTAAAAGTTAATTTCCAATATCTTCTCTGCTTGGTTATTAGGACGACTGTATTATTTAACATCCAATTGCTTTAGCAAAGCAGGGTTATTTTACATGTATCTAACAACAGTAACTCATCCTTCTGATTCTATAGATCCCAGGAGACCTCAGCGCATTTCAATAGAAATAATCTTTATGATATATAATGTATATTGTTTTGTTTATTTATGAAGAGTGAACAAGCTACATATAGCTGTACTATGCTATAATCCAAATAAATTGTGACATTCTAAAACAGAACACACAAATTCTTAGAATTTACAATCTAGTGCAGTGCTATCCAAATGCAGGTCCTCGATGTGTCTTGCACCAGACTTATCAGTGCTCATGTACTTGCTCTAGTGGTCCGTCGGTCAGCTCTTCATCTGATCGCGGACCATCGCGGACCACCGCTCCCACGCTGCCTCCTGGACCCTGGATTTCCCCCCCACCCTTATGACTCAGCACATGCGAGTCGGTGGCATTAGAGCTCTTAACACTGCAGCTCAACATACACTTACGTTTTGGGGGCCAGGCTATGCTAACCACGCCCCCAGATGTATAAAATTTAATTTTGCTCAAGGCACAGTGCCTTGTTGTGTCTCCTAGTGTCCAAACAGTGTGTTCTTTTGTTAGCTTCATATATTTTGGTATTGACCCGGCTTGCTCTGGACTGCTCTGTTTTCTGGCTCACCAAACTCTGCTTTTTCTCTCGTATTTGTGTATGTTGTCTCCCCTGTCTCTGCTTTGTCTCTCGTATTTGTGTATGTTGTCTCCCCTGTCTCTCGTATATGTGTATTTCTGTCTTCCCTTGACCTTGGCTTGTATTTTATTTTATCTATCCGGCCATTCTAAAGACCGGTTTAGGAACCTTTTGTTGGTCTCTATTTCTTCTGGTGGATTTTCACTCTGCATGTTGGGTTATAAGGTTACAAGGCTCAAGTATGCTATCAAGTTCTAACATAACCGCACTGGCTGAAAATGGTTGCGCCTTCAGTCTATTATTCCTGATTAAAGGAGCATTAGCACCATAACAACTTCATCTTAATTAAGTTATGAACCCTTGAATCCCCGAATGTTATTTTATCTTAAAGGTTTAAACCGTATTATACTGATGTTCTGTCCCTAGACACACCTCACTCCGCCTCACAACTCTAGTTGGCTGCTTGGCTAATGGTGAAACATTCGCTTGGGTGGCCAGTGATGGACTGAATGCATTAGCTGATGCTGCTGGAGCACTTTTTTTTGCATTGCCTTATTTTTGACAATTTTACATTTACCTGCTCTTTACAAACAACCAAAGATAAGATGTACAAGTCAAATTCACCTGCCTTTAAATATATACACATATCGTGGAGCGGAGAACTCATTGACGTAAAGGGATGTGTCAAGTACCATAATCGCTGCAGCTTAAGGACTGTGTTTTCTCTCTAGTTTTTGTCTGCTCTCAACCTTGCAAAGTCCGTTTCCAAATTATATTTATTCATACAAATATGTTGGGATACATTGTTGAGAAACGTGAAATTTCATTTTATGATGTTGCAAATTGAGGGGGTGGTAATGGGTCTTTAATCAGAAAGATTCCTCACTTTCTGATTAAAGAATTATGAGAGATAAGCATTCTTATACATTTTTATTTCAGGCTAACAAGTCCTGTTGTGAATAAACCTGTTAATGTAGTCTTTGAGAACGTAGAAACCCCACGGTTTTAGACATTACATTTTTGAACAGAATTCACACACAGTTAAATAAAGCATTACCAGTTTAATATATAGTTTTCACACAGAAATGAGTACCTGTTCAGAAAAATATCAAATGAAAGAATATACTTTTCCTAAAAATAAAATTTTCTAAAAACACTGAAGAATTAAACAAATGTTCCAACAGATCAAACAAAGACATCAAGCTGCCACATTTGAATTAATTTGAAAAGCATTGCCACCTGTTATTTACTTGTCTAAATAGCCAGGAAAATGAAATAGAATATGACAGCTTCCTACACAACATAGGTACACTACAAGTGTGCATATAAAGTCCTCTCTTCAAAGTAGAAATACTGACATCTATTATGGAGACATTTATTTGGAATCTTGTGTTTTTCTTGGAATTCTAGGGGCACTGTGATATTTTTAGAGAAAAAAAAAAAAAGCTAAGCAAATTGTTTAGAAACCATATGGCCTCTTTTATGTTATTTCTTTGTGGGTGGACAATTTTTGTAAGAAAACAAGTTGCTCTCAGTAAAGGACCAGGAAGGGATTTTTCTCTTGTTTTCAAGTGTAGGGTCTAGATCACGGTTAGGCAACCTTCGGCACTCCAGATGTTGTGGACAACATCTCCCATAATGCACTTATAGCTATAATGCTGGCATAGCAGTATGAAAGTTACAGTCCAAACCATGTGGAGTGCCGATGGTTGCCTACCCCTGGTCTAGATATCATGTCAACCAAACCAATGGTAAGGATTCTGTCAACCTTAAACAGACGGAATGCGAATTGATATGGAGATCGTGTATAGCTTCCCGATTCTGCAGATTACAGATCATATACCCGACAGTGTCAACTTGCATTTCATTTTTCTTTTTCCAAGGTTAACAGAACAAGTACAAAACATGTATTTTCCAAACTATCCCCAATAGGGTTTATGCATAAAATATGGTACAATTTCAAATATTAAACAAGATTCATATGGGCATATACAAAATTGTCTTTGTGCCTGTATAGTACGTGGATGAACAAATTGCTTCTATACACAAAAACACATGGGTTACACAATCTCAATTTTTAGTTTCAGATACAGTATCTAACAGACAAGATTTTGCAATAAACTTTTAAACATTATTCTAAATAATAATTAGGTTGCCTTTTTCTATTAATTCGTTATACACTTCTTTCTAGAAGTAATTTATTCATTTAACTTTATACATTAGGACAGATGCTCATTATTTCAGAATTTCTCAATTTTCTCACTGAACCATTTACGGATAACCCCAATGTATCTATCTCCATGTTCAATAATAAGAATATTTGCATGCTTTTAAATAAATTAATGATCAGAGATCCCATAGTATTTGCATGTACCACTTTAAAAGGAACAGTGTACTTCAATGCAGGTTTGCACAGACGTAGTTGAAGAATTATTCCATGAATGAAAATGTATTTCTAAGATCAGCATAAATTCAATATCTACAAAATGGTTATTGATGGAATGCAATGAGCTCCTCTAAAGTAAGATTTAATGGTATTATAATCCAAACGTCTCATTTTCAATATCTCATTAGCGTAGTACAAAATATGCACATGAATATTATTTACATACATAAATAATTATGACAAAGAGGTTTGCATTTCGGCTTCCCCCTATGTCCCATCACACACCGTAAATGGTTTCAACGCCGCCCAACGTTGCTGGCAAAGGCAGGTGTAGATAAACTTTTCCCATAATGCTGAGCCAACATTAAGATCTCATAAATCTAGCTCGTCAACAACTGCAAAGCCAAAGCAAATCATCTCTGGCATAGGGCATTACTGCCCCGACTAGGCAACCAAGAATAATTCGGCTCTTTTTGAATCTTCCACATTCTCCTTATTACTAATGCAATAAATACATTTTTTTTTAAAATTGCTCAAATAGGAGTTAAAGAAGATGGTTTATCATATTGAACCCATAGAATGTAGCAGATTTATCATGTTATTCTTTAGGTTTCAAAGACATTCTGAGGCCCTAAACTATGTCTGGCTATAATGTATCTGTACTTGTTTTTCTTTCATTGTATTACTTTGTCTTTTTCACACACAATTAAAAAGACAACTTTTCCTTAACAGAAGAAAAGATTAAAATTAGTGTTGACTGAATTTCGATTTGGTGTCTTGCCCCAATGCTCACTACTGAGTGTTTCTCTCTTCCCCATAACTACATGTTTCTTTTTTCATAACATTTCTCCACGTGTGTGTCCTACTTTATATCTTTGTTTCTCTCCTCCATATTGTGTTTCCCAGGTTCTATTTAACCAGTTGTGTCACCATAATACCCTACGTGTGTTTATCTTGCCACATTTCCCCTTGTATATCTCTGCATGCTCCTCTTCCCACTTCACACCTCTTGGGCAGAGAGGCTATTGGAAGACATACCTGGAGAGGGAAGGACTGTAACCAAGGTTGTGTGATACCCTCACTCAGTCTGTCCAGTAAAGTTTTGACACTAGCTGCAATTTGATTGGATATTGGAGGAAAAATTATTTTTCCTCACACAACACATTGGTTTGGACCAGGTAAATAAAAACATATGTCTCTGCCACATTACTTCAGCAGTAAAGGCACGGAGGTTGAATAGCATATGCTAGAATGTGGCACCCTAAATACAACAAGGGCCCCTGGAAATGCTACTGGCACTCGGGCCAACTTCGTCCACTGAGAAAACAGAAAACTTTCCTCTTGGCCACGAAAGCATGAAGACAGCTTGTAGCTGTTGCAGCGTTAAAACCAATAATAAAAAATAAATAAAACAAGGTTTCATTTTATTTTTTAACATGAAAATGTATGCCAGTTTCACAAATGGGAAGAAGAAGGAGCAAAGGACAATGTGAGTGGAGCTTCCATCTTTATTCAGTAGAACAGACACCATGACATTTCACCACCTTAATGAACTGAGAAATGTAGTATACTATGAGAATATCCACACACGAGCAGTCAGATACAAATCCGCATAGAGACACTTATTCTTAGTCACATGGGAGGACCTGTGTGAGCATGTAAAGGAGGTTCCCAATGCACTCATTAAAAGAAATAGAGGAGATGCTCCCTTTGGATAAAAATAAAATAAAATATATATATATATATATATATACACATACATACTTATCACAGCAATAAAACTTAAAATGGTAATTCTATGTGAAAAAACAAGTCCATGCAGACACACATATATACATATATAAACATACTCAAAAGGGCACGATAATTTAGCCACTCGTTTAGTTTTACGTATCTACATCTGTGTTTTCTTGTTTTTTATCCTTTTGTGTAGCTTCTTTTTATCCAGTGGGAAGTAATATACCCCAGTTGGCCCCATACACAAAGCACAGAGCTTATGTTTCAAGGGGAAAACAATTTAAAATCTAGTTTATCATAAAAATGATGCTTGCTTCCTTCTAAAATGAAGCACTTGCCTTCTTTACTTATAGTGATGGACAATCCCTGATTAAACGTTACCAATGGTGTAATTTATACCAAACTCATTTCCGCGACCTGCCAAGAAAAATCAAAACACCTGAACGAGCAGCATATGCATTCAATACAAAGAAATTAAATATTTTATGGTCGGGCGGAAAAAAAAAAAAAGGGATGTTTGTAGATCAAAACATAATGTTGAAGAGTTAAAACAGCTTACAATGATTCTGCTGATCTTTTCAATCTGTGTAATGTCTGCGCATTTATCTAAAGTGCTTACCTGAAAATATTGTATTTGTGTTTTATTTTTTTTAATCAAACTAATGCATACTGCAAGTTTAATAGGTTAAACACAGATGATGATGGTTTTCCTGAAATCTGTACTAAATAAAATGTGATATGACTTTTCTTCATAATTAGCCCAGTCATGAAACCTAATCATATGCTCTTCATAAACAGGAGAGAAGGTATGCTGCTTAAACCCCTAAAAAAAACAAAACAACGACAACATTTTAGATTTGATAAATCCAACAATATACTGGAGGGACTGCCTTGGTTTTATTAGCATTTTTAATTCTTGGGTCAAAATATTTTTCTTCTTTTAAATGTATTTATGACATCCTTTTGAAAATAATTTGACACAGACAAGGGGATTGGCATCAGCAGCCTGATAGTACCATGCAATGGGTTGGAATGAGAAGTGTTCATGCTCCTTAGAGAGTTCATTTAATTTGCAATGATATGGGGTAAAATATCTCTTGATATTTTTTTCTCTTTTGCAGACGAAACGCGTCGGATTAACAGTTTGGGACATACAGTGCTGTATTCCTATGTTCCACTTGCTAGTGGATTTATGCTGCATTTAACTGGATTTTTGTAAGTGAATTATAGTAAATCTTTTTTGTATTAAGTGATATCTGCACTCTTATCTGGTTCTCTTTCCATTATTAAGTGACAAAGAAGATCTCCTCCCATATTGCTCTGAAGATTTTCTCCAGATTGGGATGATGGGCTTGATATTCACTTACATTTTATAAGTTTTCACATTTTCCTTGCGTGTCTTTATAGATACGCTTTTATCACACTATGTGCGGTTTATTTATCTCTTACAGGAAATGCTAAATACGCTACCATACTAAAAGGTTGTATTTTTACCTTCTTTACATCTTAAAAACCATCATTACATGTTTTTGCATTCCTACTTATCTACATGTTTCACCCTTAAGCAGCTTACCCTAATCCAGCGCCGGTGACCTCTCCTCCCCGTCCGACGTCACTGGAGTCAAATGCGCATGCGCGGCAAGTGCCGCGCGCGCATTCAAAGTGTTCATAGGAAAGCATTTCTCAATGCTTTCCTATGGACGCTCTGCGCGATGGAGGCAAAATTTGTCCCTAGTGGCTGTCCGGAAGACAGACACTAAAGGCTGGATTAACCCCAAATGTAAACATAGCAGTTTCTCTGAAACTGCTATGTTTACATGTGAAGGGTTAAAAACACGAGGGACCTTGCACCCAGGCCACTTCATTGAGCTGAAGTGGTCTGGGCTACTATAGTATCCCTTTAATCTGCACAGTGCAATCAAATGCATAGCTCTACAGGCTAAACAAAACAAAACAAAAAAAGGGTCTTAACAATGTGAGTTATGAAATTGATCGAATAATATTTGCAGAGATGGAGTTTAATTGATGGGTCAAGTTCCAGGTCAGATCAAAAGGGGCATCCTAACTTCATTCTAGTTATTCTTTTCAGACGAAATGACTGGTGTAGGAATAATTCCCAAGGGCTACATCAACGGTGTAATACAGTGATGGCTAAACTTGACACCATAAATTGTTTCTGGACTACATTTCCTATGATGCTCAGCTAGCTTTTAGACTCTAAGGTCAAGGTTAGCCATCACTGGTGTAATAGAACCATTCTCAAACTTTGAGAAAAGTACAACTAGGACCAAAATATAGCCTTTTGGGTTTATATATTGGACTTATTGTGTGTACCTGTTCTCCACACTTTATTTTTAAATTGGACTTAAAGATAGGGTTACCATAACCGCAATGTTTTCAGTGACATACTATTTAGGAAAAAGGTTGCCCTGCAGCAAGTATAATGCATATTTTGCAGGATTCTTCATTGCTTAATTACTTAATCCTAATACCTTTTTCTGAATTCTACATACTACAGGACAACCCTTTTCATGTTCAACGCATAAATATATATTTGTGATTTGTCCCTGAAAACGAGAGAGATATGGTATCCATACTTAAAGAGGAACAGTCAACATTAATCTAAAACATATAAAGTGCAGGGTAGTGTGTATTACTCAAAAAGCATGTGTTGTGCGGGCTTTTCAAACTCATGGTCTCACATATAACAGAGCCTCAGCATTGCTCTGCACATGGGCAGTCTGTCATAATCTTGCTCACAGGATGCATCGATTTGAGAACTGCAGGCTCCACTGCTGGTATGCCTTCAGCCTTCATACCACCCACCACACGCCTGCCCAGGCTAAGCATGGCATGGCATGCATTGCTCATAGCATATTTTGAAGATGGTTGTGCTGGTCACATGAAGGCACGACATTAATAAGTACAATAATTCTCTCTGCTTCAAATCCCGCCCCATTAAACACAAAGATTAAGTGACAAACATAGAATGGGATGGCAGATAAGAACCATTCGGCCCATCTGGTCTTCCCAAATTTCTAAATACCTTCATTAGTCCCTAGTACTCTATCTAGAATAGCCTTATGCCTATCCCACGCATGCTTAAACTCTTTCCCTTTGTTAACCTCTACCACTTCAACTGGAAGGCTATTCCACGCATCCACTACCCTCTCAGTAAAGTAATACTTCCTGATATTTTTAAACCTTTGCCCCTCTAATTTAATACTATGCCCTCTTGTTGTGGTAGTTTTTCTTCTTTTAAATATACACTCCTTTACTGTGTCGATTCCCTTTATATATTTAAATATTTCTATCATATCCCCCATGTCTCGTCTTTCCTCCAAGCTATACTTCTGGATATATGGTCTCCAGAACTGCGTACAATACTCCAAGTGACGTTTCACCGGAACTCTGTACAATGGCATAAGCACTTCCCTCTGTCTACTGCTAATACCTCTCCCTATACAACCAAGCATTCTGCTAGCATTTCCTGCTGCTCTATTACATTGTCTGCCTACCTTTAAGCCGTCTGAAATAATTACCCCTAAATCCCTTTCCTCAGATGTTGAGGTTAGGACTCTATCAAATATTCTGTCTAGTTGCGTACCTTTAAGATTACAAGGATGTGGCAGGTATGCAAAATGAACATACAAAAATATTTAAAAATATTTCCATCAGAATCAAATAGATGTTACCATAATTCAATGTTTCATTTTGTGGTATTTTTAACCGCTCTTACATAAGCCTTTTGTCAAGAAACACAGTTATTAGCCTCTATCATAGCCTTTAAAAAAAAAAAAAAAAAAATATATATATATATATATATATATATATATATAAAAATATATTCTATAATTTTAGCCAATAGCTACTGTTGCGTGGGTTTCCATAGCAACAGAGGAAAGGGTCGCTAGTGTCTGAAATGGAGTCTTTGATAATTAACCATATGATGACAGGCTGACAACATTTAATGATTAATTAAGGAAACACTGCACATTGTTAACAAAAAAAAAAAAGCAATACAGAAAATCTTTCTAAATTAAAAAGGTTTAAATTGTGTTGTTATTTTTACACATTTTATTTGTCTCCACTAATTTTACAAGAGTAACACTTTCTACATTACCAGATGAGCTTGTTCATGTTGTACACAATGTCAGTGTAAAGTAAATAACTGTGCATGGGAGAAACTACGCGGCTATTGTTCATAAGGGTGCAATTATTTAATCTCGCGTGCACAAGGTAAGTTAAGAAAACATATTGATTTACTTTAAATCTAAACTTTTAATTTTTTTTTAGTAAAACACTAAATAGCTATGATGCTGCTTTATCCCCTTAGTGACAAGACAGTTTTTCAATTTTCTTACCGTTAAGGACCAGGGCTGTTTTTACATTTCTGCGGTGTTTGTGTTTAGCTGTAATTTTCCTCTTACTCCTCTACTGTACCCACAGATATTATATACAGTTTTTCTTGCCATTAAATGGTCTTTCTAAAGATACCATTATTTTCATCATATCATATAATTTACTATAAAAAGAATTATAAAATATGAAGAATTTTAAAAAACAAACACGTTTCTACCTTTGACCCCCAAAATCTGTCACGCCTCTACAATCGCCAAAAAACACCAGAGTTTAGAAATACCCAATGTTAACATGTTCTTAGCTTTTTTTTTTTTTTGCAAGTTATAGGGCTATAAGTACAAGTAGGATATTGCCGTTCCAAAATATATACTTTTTAAATTTATCAATAGTGACATTGTTATTGGTCATAATTCTCTGAATCACGCTTTACATGTATATATATATTTTTTTTAAAGTAGACAACCCAGGATATTCAATATGGGGCATGTTCAGTCTTTTTTTTTTTTTTTTAGTAGCCACTTAGTCCCAAATACTGGCCAAAGTTAGTGTTCACATTTGTTTGTGTGTGAAAAATGCAGAAAACAAATTTGAAAGCTAATTTTGGCCAGTGTTTGTGACTAAGTAGCTACTAAAAAAGACTGATCATTCCCCATTTGTCTACTTTTGCAAATGGTATGCCATCATGGGGGTAATTCTCATTCCTGGGCTACCATACGGTCTCAAAGGCAACATTACTAATCTGGTAAATTTCAATGTGGAAAAAAGGAATGCAAGCCTTATATTTGACTCTCTAACTTTTGAAAACACCATAAAACCTGTACATGGGGTTTTACTCGCTAGACTCCGTGGAACACAAATATTAGTGTTTTAAAACAGTAAAACGTATCACAACAATATCGTCAGTCAAAAAGCCGTTTGTGTGTGAAAAATTCGAAAAAAACGGCACTTTCACTGACGATATCCTCTTGTGATCAGTTGTACTGTTTTGAAACACTAATATTTGTGTCCAGCCAAGTCTCCAGAGTTAAACAGTACCCCCCATATACAGGTTTTATGGTGTCCTGGAAAGTTACAGGGTTAAATATAGGGCTTGCGAACCAAATTCTATGGACTTTCTGTTGACAGGAAGGTCTTTCAAATTGTAATTAATAAAATGACTTTATGTAAAAATATTATATAAATATACTTGTAGAATTTAAATATATATATATAAATATTCTAAATGTATTTATTTAAATATATATTTATATTAATATCAAAATACCATTAGAACAAATTTAAACTGGTATATAATTTTAAATTAAATTTAAATTATTCACTTTTTTCATTTTAAAAAAAAATGTATTATATTATATATATATATATATTTTTTTTAACGTCATTCTAAGTGTATTTCAATATTAATATATATAATTATATTTATTAATATTAAAATACGCTTAGAATAATGGATTGTGTATGTGCATATAAAAGTACTTAGATCATTTATACACCCTGTTCCAAATTATTATGCAAATTTATTTAAGTTTCACAAAGATTAAAACAATTTTTTTCAGTTTAACTCATGGATGGCATTGTGTCTCATGGCTCTTTTGATCACTGAAAACAATCTCGGACACCTGTGAAAATTAGATTGCCAATTTAAGGAAAAACTACTAAAGGAGGGTGTTCCACATTATTAAGCAGAGCACCATTTTCATGCAATATGAGGAAGAAAAAAGGATCTCTCTGCTGCCGAAAAGAGTGAAATAGTTCAATGCCTTGGACGAGGTATGAAAACATTAGATATTTCACGAAAACGTAAGCGTGATCATCTCACTTTTAAAAGATTTGTGGCTGATTCAGAGCACAGACGGGTTCGTGCAGATAAAGGCACATTGACCAAGATTTCTGCCAGATCCATGCATCGGATCAAGAGAGCAGCTGCTAAAATACCATTACATAGCAGCAAACAGATATTTGAAGCTGCTGGTGCCTCTGGAGTCCCACGGACATCAAGGTGTAGAGTCCTCCAGAGTCTTGCAACTGTGCATAAACCTTCTATTCGGCCACTACTAACCAATGCTCACCAGCAGAAATGGCTGCATTGGGCAGAAAAATACATGAAGACTCATTTCCAAACATTCCTGTTCACTGATGAGTGCCGTGCAACCCTGGGTGGTCCAGATGGATGGAGAAGTGGATGGTTGGTGGACGGCAGCTCTGGGAGGCTATTCTGACATCTTGCAAACAAATTCAAGCAGAAACTGTCCAAAAACTCACAAGTTCAATGGATGCAAGACTTGTGAAGCTGCTATCAAATAAGGGGTCCTATGTTAAAATGTTTAAAAAATGAAAATGTTTTTCTAAGTTTGATTGAAATCGCTTTTGATTTCAGTAAATACGCTGCAAACACAACAAATTACAATTTTCAGTTCTTTACAACCTTTAAAGTGTTTTGAAACTTACTGTGCGTAATCATTTGGAACAGTGCATTGTTTTTTATGTTTAAAAAAATGCTGTTATTAGGAGGTTTGTTCAATAAAATTTAAATTGTACTCTTAATAGTTGATAACATGAGAATTATGCTGACTATTTACATCAATTACTTAGGTAAATGAGAAAAATATAATTTGCATAATAATTTGGAACAGGGTGTGTATATCCCCCTGCAGGCACTGCACAAGCCGGCTATTCCGGCCATGTGATCGCGAGGACCCCACGTTCACATGACCCAGGGGGGTGGGGAGGGTAGGATCAGCCGCAGGGGGACTGCCTGGGGATGCCACGTAAGCCCCTACATCATGATCGCGGTTTTTTTTGTCGACGTACCTAGTACGTCCGAGGTCGGCAAAGGATTATATAATAAATCCGCTCAAAGACCAATCTTTCTTCACAATTGGATATTGCTACCACAACATTTTTACTAGCACTTGAGAGATGACCCAGCAAGCACAGCATGAGCACATCAGATAGTCTTGTATGGCACATATAAAGTTCTGCGCAGTCCTGAGTGGAACTGGCCATTTCAGCTTTTGAAAGCACGGCATGCGCGCTAACTGGCTGGCGTGGCCCCTTTTTGTCCCTTGTGGCCCACTCGTCTGAATGCTAAGGAGTTGCAAAAATGTTGCAGATTTCAATATTACTTGGGACTAAATTTAGCAAGCAGGGATTAAACATGGTCGGAGAGTTTGAATCTGCTTGGGCGGATCTGTTAATTCCCTGTGAGTCACAGGGGTTTATTCACTAAACAAAGAATTTCAGGGAACTGAAAAACAAATGGCAAAATTGTGGCAACAATAGCGGATAAATGTGCAACTTCTCTAGTGTCAAGATTTGGATATTGTAACCTGAACAGTTTAACGATTAGTGCATAGCTCTTTCAAATTGGTCTCTCTGTCTGACTCTATGATAGTTGGTCTAAGCATTTCCTTGCCTGGGAGATGGTCCTATTAAGGACCCACGTGTGATTTTAGTGTCAATTCAAACCTTTACTTCTAACTCTCGAATGTAAGCTTGTTGGAGCAGGGCTCTCAACACGCTCTGTTCCTGTGCGTTCAACTCTGCAAATACACGTCTGTTAGTCCAACTATTGTACAGCGCTATGGAATTTGTTGGTGCTTTATGAATAATAAAAATCAGAATGTAACATGGCACAAGTTTTTGGTTAAAGCCTGAGGAATAAATCATAAAAGGTAAACCGAATAAATGGTTCTAAAGGTCCAAAGGTAAAAAGAAAACAAAACAAAACAAAAAAAAGCTCAACAAATCTGTAGTGGGAAAATATATATATATTTTTTTAAAAGCACTTATGAGGAATTTACGTGCGAGCCTGTTTTACCACAGTGTTGAACTCACTATTTGACTATTCTTTCCCCTTAAAAAACAACCACATGTCCAGTTATTATCTTCATAGATCATGTGTGAATTGTTGGATGCTGTGTTCCAAAAATCACTTCTTTCACTGCTGATTCCCATGTGCTTTTTGTTCATTTGTCCTTATTTATTTTCTAGAGGATATGTATTGATAAGCAAGTTCTGATGTTAAAATATTAGCAGTCAACACCAGAAACCTCAAGTGGAGGTGTGCAGCATTTATTTAGTGTGTAAGGGTTTTATTCAACAACCTTCTGAACAGGTCTGATATTTACAAAGTAGTTGCTGTGGAGTCAAATTATAATTGGCCTGGTACATATTTCTCCCTCGATATAGGAATATTCTGTGTAATCTACAAATGCCTCTTTGCCAAAGGCTGCATCCAACGCTTACATTTATATGCTGCAAGGTAGTAATCATTCATTCTCCCCTACATTTGTACCTATATGGATACTTTTTAACCAGTAGAATGTGATTTTGAGGATTTTATCTACTTTGCCACCCTTTCACCTTTGTTTCTGTATTGCTATAGCAACCTACTCATTCATAAAGCAACATTTTATCAAACAGAGCAGCATTTGACTGAATGAAAACTAAAGTGTATCACGTCCATCATAACAAACTTCACTCCCTGTATTCATAATAAAATAACAAAAACAAAATAATCTAATTTTTAAAAATGGTCATGGAGACATTTTTTTTATGTAAAACCCATGAAGAGTACGCTGGAGTTTAAATCAGACAGTATACATGAGACATAACATAAGTTTTGTTAGCATTTTTCCAATAGGCTGTGACTCAGATGAGAACATACATCTTATTGTGTATGCACAAGATGATCTACAAAGGACAGAATCTTCAGTAGTCCCTCATGTTCTATTATAGTACATACATGAGAGTACATAAGTGACATGGTCTCTGCGAGATGAAGAGACTCTTGACGTGACAGTCAGGATTACCACCTGGCCGTTATTTTACCAGAACAGCTAAGTATTTGAGGCTGTCTAGCCAGTGCTCGGATTGCAGTTGAATTTGCAATCCAGTTAAATTTGATACACGAGAAAAAACAAATGAATTGAAACATGCGAGTCTACTAGCCATGTATAGGTTCACTTTTTTCAGTTAAAAAATAATATGTTTCTTAACTGTCAAACACAAAAAGGATCGCCATAATAAACCAAACAAAATCTTTCTTTTACAGTGAAAGAAGAGCTCATTAAAGTGGTCTGGGTGCACTGTCCCCGTCACTTTAACCCTGCAACTGTAATTATTGCAGTTATAGAGAAACTGCAACAATTACATTGCAGGGTTAACTCTGCTCTAATGGCGGTGTATCACAGAGCCAACAGAGGCGCTTCTGGGTCACTAGGGGACTTTTGGTCGTCTGACGGTGGATGTCCTCACGCTATGCATCCAGACATCAAGCTAAAACCCCGTAGGAAAGCATTCATTTGGTGCTTTCCTATGGGGTTGACTTAATGCGATCGTGATGATGACCGTGCATGCGCATTTGTTCCCCAACAATTGGGGAGGATGAGCGAAGGTGGAACCTGACCCAGCGCCGAGGTTCATTGGCGCTAGATTCAAGTAAGTGACAGAAGGGCATTTAATCCTTTGTGTGCTGTGTGTTTTTAAATCTATATAGCGACAGTGCAATTCTAATGAACTACATCTGGAGTACTACTGTGAGAGCAGCTTTAATGCAGCAAGTTTGGGGTTAAAAAAAAAGCTAGTGAAGCTAGTTAACGATACAGGGTGATAAAATCGCAATTAAAAGATCTGTTGTCAGAATGTGTTTCATAAAACAAGTTGTGTTTGGTTGCACATAGTGTTGCATAGGGTGGAGTTTTGGAAGGAGCTTACATAAATATAAGTGGAAGAGCCGTAAAATGTACTCTTGGGCTGCAGACCCTGTTCACGGTCACAGGTTTGATTGCCAACAAGTTCAAGTCAGCTTTTTGTCCTTCCAAGGTCGACAAACCATGGTACCAATAAGTTAGATGATACTGACATCTAGACCAGAGGTTACATATGAAAACTGTCAAACAAGGATTACTATGTTTCCAAGTTAAATACTTTGATATTACGGTTATTGCCTTTTCATTACACAATCTGTTAACGCAGTAAGTCAACTTTCCTTTTGCAATGAAAAGAAGTTAAATTTACAATGTCACAGATTTTACTTTACCTATTGCTGCATCAACAAAGCCACCTACATGTCATACCTTGGCCCTAGTAACACCTAATACACATGGAATTCTGCAGCCACACGACCACACAATTAAATAGAGTTTACAATCTATTTGTATCTCCTGAAACAGAGATCATAGACTCTAATAAAGTAAGCCGTGTGATGATCAAATAATTTTATGAACGGTAACCACATATATCAATATATTTGCCCTGAGAATATCAGTTCCAGCAAAAATACATATTACACTTTCAAAAGTGCTTCAAGGAATGGTCTAAATACATACCTCTCCCCCACAAAGGCAAAGCAGTTTCAAGTGTAGGATATGCAGTGAATATTAAAAAGTGTAGACAATAAAGCGGCAATGGAGAAGGGCATTTATCATGTTTAATGCACAGAGATTATATCGGAAAAAGCAATACAAGTAGATTTGTTCTTAGAGGCATAACAACTGCAGGCACGTCCTACAAAGTACAATAGTGTAATCTATACCAATCTACATCTGAGAAAAGAGGAGAGAAGAAAAAAAAAAAGGAAGAATGAAATATAGAAAGGAGTCTGTTTAAATTCTAAGTAGCAATACATCAGTGCAAAGCTATAATTAGCAATTAGGCTTTGTTATAATAGAATATAGTCATCATTGTAAAAAAAAAATAAAAAAAAAAAAATAAAAAAGCTAGATAAGGGTAATAAAAAAAATACAAAAAATATACAGAATTTAAAAAAAAAAAAAAGAGAAAGAAAATTAGCCTGGTGCTACACCTGGCCATCCAAAGGTCCACTGATTAACCGTAAGAATGTGGTTTATGGTTTAAAAGCATATTTGACACAAACATTACACACACTCAAAATTGGTTGTTTTTTTCAAATTCATCATATAATACAACAAAGGATTGGTTAGACATTCTGTTGTCTTAACATGCCTTTTACATCTTAAGGAACAAAACCATTCTCAAACTAAAACAAAATTATTTTTATGAGAATGTAGTATAATGACAGGTTATGGGTAGTTGAGCATCTTTATTTTGGACGGGGGACGTTTGTTAACAGAACTAGGTTTGCAGATGATAAATTCCTAGGTGCCCCAACCCTCACATCCTTTAGAATAGAATAAACAATTGTAAGAAAAACAGAAAAGTAAAACAAGTCAGAAACATTCCTAACATTTCAAGGCAGTTTAAAGAGTATGCAAAACTGGTCAACGGGGGAAAAAAGAGAAAATAAATAAATGTAACCGTAAATTTGGAAGACGTTGTGTATGATGCATCATATTTTAAACATTTCCTTGGAATGTACCGTATGTCCAATTTGACATAATGCAGTAATGGAGCGTGAGATACCCATTAAAGAAATTCTAACTCAAATCAAGGTCAAATGCAACTCCGTGGTGGCAGGGACGTTTTGGCTGCGAGGCAAACAAGGCATTTGCCTTGGGCGGCATTTTCCAGGGGGCGGCAAAAAACGCCGCCCCCAAATGCCCAGGGCAAATGCCTTGTTAGCCTTGCGGCTAACTGACATACTGGGCGCGCGAGCGGCTGGCGAGGGAGCACTTCCTCTGAGCTGTCTGCTCAGCTCCCTCGCGCACTGCAGAGTGAGGCTGGGAGCCTGAATGTGACGTCATCTTCCGGCTCCCAGCCTCACTCTGCGGCGCGCGAGGGAGCTGAGCAGAGTGCTCAGGGGAAAGTGCTCCCTCGCCAGCCGCCCGCCCGCCAGTGCCACCCGCCCAGTAGCCACTGGACCACCAGGGAGAAAGAGAACCCCCCAGCATTCCCCAAGAAAAGTAGTCTGGGGGAGGTAAAATAAAAAAAAATGTGTTAATGTGAGTGAGTGTGTGTTAATGTGTGTGTCTGTGTCTGTTAGTGAGTGTGTGTGTGTGTGTGTGTGTGTGTGTGTGTCTGCTAGTGAGTGTGTGTCTGCTAGTGAGTGTGTGTCTGTTAGTGTGTGTGTCTGTTAGTGTGTGTGTCTGTTAGTGTGTGTGTCTGTTAGTGTGTGTGTCTGTTAGTGTGTGTGTCTGTTAGTGTGTGTGTCTGTTAGTGTGTGTGTCTGTTAATGTGTGTCTCTGACTGTGTGTGTGTGTCTGACTGTGTGTGTTTGCCTGTTAGTGTCAGTGTGTGTCTGCTAGTGAGTGAGTGTGTGTCTGCTAGTGAGTGAGTGTGTGTCTGCTAGTGAGTGTGTGCGTGTCTGCTAGTGAGTGTGTGTCTGCTTGTGAGTGTGTGTGTCTGTTAGTGAGTGAATGTGTGTGTGTGTGTGTGTATTTAGAAGGCAGGGAGGGGGGAAGGGTTGGGTGGGGTCCACTGCAGCTACAATCAGGTGGGGAGTGGAAAATTGTCACAAGAGCTGGTAGGATGCCTTTCCTAAAATGATGAAATCACAGCAGCTTTTAATAAGGTTACATGCTATTAGCATGAAATGGGGTACCAAGTTGTACCACTGATTTCTGTTGGACTAGAGAGTTGAAAATGGCTAAAATAAACTTGTAACACTGTTTTTGTGAGTAGACAACAAAGCCTAATGATCTACTAGGATTACAAATACCATCACATCAAGGAAAGTATTGTACCAAATAATAGTTGCACAGTAAACATGGGTTCTAATTACTAGCCAACCTAAAAGTGCCACTTTCCAGTGATACGCAAATGGATGACACTGAAAAATATAAATTCAACGGTTATGCCAATTTTATTATCAACCCTTTAG
Organism: Pelobates fuscus; assembly: GCF_036172605.1. Classification (NCBI taxonomy): domain Eukaryota; kingdom Metazoa; phylum Chordata; class Amphibia; order Anura; family Pelobatidae; genus Pelobates; species Pelobates fuscus. Next base: position 51,668,622 of record NC_086324.1, read on the forward strand.
TGACCAGACTGTTTTTCAATTTTCTTACTGTTAAGGACCAGGGCTGTTTTTACATAGCTGTAATTTTTCGCTTACTCATTTACTGTACCCTCACATATTATATACGGTTTTCTCGCCATTAAATGGTCTTTCTAAAGATACCATTATTTTTATCAGATCATATAATTTACTATAAAAATTATAAAATATGATGAAAAAAGTAAAAAAACAACCAAAATAAAACACACCTTTCGAACTTTGCCTTCCAAAATCTGTTACGCATCTACAACCGCCAAAAAACACCCATGCTAAATAGTTTCTACATTTTGTCCTGAGTTTAGAAATGCCCTATGTTAACATGTTAGCTTTTTTTGAAAAGGTATAGGGCTATAAGTACAAGTAGAACTTTGCTATTTCCAAACCATTTCTGTCAGGAATCCCTGAATAACCCTTCACATGTATATATATTTTTAAAAGAAGACAACCCAAGGTATTAAACTTGGGGTATTTTGGCTCTTTTCATGCTATTGGAAAGCATGGCTTGTCTGATGGCTTCCGATGTTCTGCCTCACTGCCGGGCTCCACGTGGAGCAACCCGGAAGTGATCGCTCCAACAGGAGCGATCACCGGGTGTTCTCCGGCGGCCACCAGCAGTGAGGGGGGTATTGCAGCGATGCCTCAACATCGAGGCATAGCTGCAATACCATTAGAGCTGCTGGAAGCGATCATGATCGCTTCCAGGACTCTAATTCCCCGCAGACGTATCAGGTACGTCCGCGGTCCTTAAGGATCGTTTTTTGTCGGGCGTACCAGATACGTCCTTGGTCGGGGTTAATAATCCTTCATAACTTGTTGAAATTTCACATTTTCTTTCTTTTTCATTTAGTGCATTCTGTTACAATAGGACACACTTAATTTAATTTGTCGTGTGTAAAAGCCCCAAGGCTTTCTGAAAGGGATTCTCCAACCTATTTTTAAAAACCTCTTTTTTAACTTTAGAATGCTCAACTGGGAATTACTCATTAGATCCCCTCCCCCTTTGTAAAACTGAAAACTTACATTAAATCCAGTGCTGGTGGAGTTCTCCAATATGTTGGGAGCCAGCTAAGGGAGTACGGGAGGGGGGATTTAAAAAATATGTGTATATATCTCAAAACTTTCACTGGAGGGAGAGGACACTGAAGCTTCCCCCTGCAAACGTGCTGCCTGCAAGGGAGAAGATTATTACGTCTGTGGCCAGCGCACTGTTTGTGTTGATGAAAGAGGATATTTTTCTAGAGATGTTTTTTTTACTAGCCAGTCCGGAACAGAGTTAAGGCTGTTGAAGTAACGTGGGCCGTGGGTGTAAAAAGCCCCCGGCACATAAGTGCAAATATCTCTAGATGTGCAGCATTACAAGCAGAAACGCTGCACATACAGTTTTTACCACTATGACCACTTCTAAAAGCAGAAATGCTCGTGGTGGTTGGAGTAACTTTTTAATGAGCTAATCAGGCACTCCAGTGGGATGCTCTTAAAGCCAACCAAAATAAGACTGACACCTACTAAAAGTACCTAAAATACTATGCCATTTTTTGTAAATTAATTATCTTGTTCATTAATTACTGTATTAAAGGGACACTCCAGTGCCAGGAAAACAATCAGTTTTCCTGGCACTGCAGGTTCCCTCTCCCTCCCACCGTCCATCCCTGGTTGCTGAAGGGGTGAAAACCCCTTTAGGTCACTTACCTGAGACCCCGCCGATGTCCTTCGGCGGTTGTTTCTGCTCGCCACCGCTCCTCCCAGTCATTACGTCAGACGGTGGGCGAGACTGAACCCGCCCGCCGACTGAGGAGACCTAATGCGCGGCAATGCCATGCACGTGCATTACAGCTCTCCATAGGAAAGCATTGAAAATGCTTTTCAATGCTTTCCTATGGGGAATTGAGCGACGCTGGAGGTCCTCACACAGCGTGAGGATGTCCAGCGACGCTACAGCACAGAAAACCTGTGCTATGGACACGGAAGTGCCCTCTTGTGGCTGTCTAGTAGACAGCCACTAGAGGAGGAGTTAACCCTGCAAGGTAATTATTGCAGTTTATTAAAAACTGCAATAATTACAGTTGCAGGGTTAAGAGTAGTGGGAGTTGGCACCCAGACCACTCCAATGGGCAGAAGTGGTCTGGGTGCCTGGAGTGTCCCTTTAACTAAATCTCTTACTTTTAGAGTATACTAAGTCTGATGCCCAATGGTTAAGAGATCTAGTAAAGATGACAAGATGTTGCCATGAGCCAATACATTATTTACTACAAGTTATTTTCCGTTGCCAGTTCATTACATGATTTTAAAAATGTAAGGCCAGACAAAGAAGCATTAACCACATTCAATTTGACTTAATTATGATTAATTGCAAAATATTTGCATTTTATATCTTTAAACAGATATTTGAAAGTGCAGTAAGCAATTAAATCCTTCTAAAATTAATCACAGAAATGTAAAGATGATGGAGTGGGCTGCACAAACATTGGGAAATACCAGCTCTATGGCACATTCCCTGCTGTTACCACAGCATGTGATCAAATTGGTACATTAGAGAGAGTCTCAAAGAGTGATTAAAAAAAGATTAAATCTGTTTGAACAAGAGGAAACACGGTGTCAACAACAGCTAGTAAAGTTGCTGGCTTATTCTTTTTCGAGGGTTCGTTCTGCGGGTAAATCCAGCTCGGATGCTCAAGGTAATTGTGTTGGGTACCACATTGTGGTGGAATCTCGGTAAAAATAAATTTAGTAGGCCGAGATTACCACGTGGCATGTATACGTGCATATGCTGACGTATCGATCAGTTGGTTGCACGAGGCAAGATACGATCAGTAGTGTACGGAGCATGTGCAAGAATACAGGATGTAGTATTCCCCCTCCTCCATTGTGCTGGACAAGCCATGCGGTCAAACAGGAAGTTAATTCTTATTTGTGTTGATTGGTTAAGAGAATGTGCGGGTGGAGCTTAATATGGGAGGAGTTATATGCCTATATAAGGAGCCTGCACTATGGTCCGGGGCTCAGAATTTGCTGTATTTTGGTGACGCTAGTCCCTCTGAGTCCCGATCGGTGATCCAATAAAGAATCTCTTCCTTCCTGAAGAAACCTGTGTCCATCTCTCTGTGCTTGGCTTCCGTCAGTTTCTCCGGTATCAACATAATCTCCATTGTCATGGAATTGGGTTGAAGGGATCAAAATACCGTTTTTTATCACTGAAAGAAGACTGGAGAGCATATTGATTTTATACATTTATATAGGTCAAATAAACTACAAAACAAGCTGGGGTTTGGGTCCCTGGAACTTAGGTTAGCAGACCCAACAATCCGCTTATTATTAAAGGAAAGGATGATAAGATAAGTCCAACAATCAGTGGATTGACACTAAAACTCTAAACTGGTATATAATTGAATACTGACCTATTATAACACGCACAATACTACTGCACTAGCTGTGAAAGGATTTGAGAAGTGTTTAGAAATGTATTCAATGAACCGCAAGGTAACAGGTGAGTAACAAGTCAGTAATATTAAGAAACTAAACTTATTGTAAATCACGGCATGCAGTGTCCTTCGACCTCAATTGCTATTTGAATATAATCAGTTTGACCTTTCCATTACAATTTTGTACAGGAAAAACTTGAAAACAAATTCAGCTCACAAAAAGCAACTATCAGAGATGCAAAAGGGGCATGGGTCAGGAGTAAAGAGTAAATATTGAAATACAATTTGTGTTCCAAAATGCTTATTTATTAGCAGGTTGATGGTCATCTTCATTCAGTTATTTTGATGTGTTCTATTAAATTGCACGGTCACTCAAACAAAATGTCAGTAGACTTAAAGGGACACTCCAGGCACCCAGACCACTTCTGCTCATTGGAGTGGTCTGGGTGCCAACTCTCACTACCCTTAACCCTGCATGTGTAATTATTGCAGTTTTTCATAAACTGCAATACTTACATTGCAGGGTTAACTCCACCTCTAGTGGCTGTCTATTAGACAGCCACTAGAGGTCACTTCCTGGGTTCTAGCACAGGTTTCCTGTGCTAGAGCGTCGCTGGACGTCCTCACGCTGTGTGAGGACCTCCAGCGTCGCTCAAAACCCCATAGGAAAGCATTGAAATGATTTTTCAATGCTTTCCTATGGGGAGACGTAATGCGCATGCGCGGCATTTCCGCGCATGCGCATTAGGTCTCCTCGGCCGGTGAGCGAGATTAGTCTCGCCCACCGGCCGACGTAATCATTAGGAGGAGCGTCGCGGAGGCGGAGACAGCGGCGAGGGACATCGCCGCTGTCCCAGGTAAGTGACTGAAGGGGTTTTCACCCCTTCAGTAACCGGGGATTGGTGGGTGGGAGGGAGAGGGACCCTCCAGTGCCAGAAAAACGGATCGTTTTTCTGGCACTGGAGTTTCCCTTTAAAATTAAGGCAAAACAAAGCAGGTAAAGAAATAGTACAAAGATAGATTCTTAACGGCCACTTGTCACTGCTAATACGACTTGAACATGTTAAAAAGGATACACTCTCTAAAACTGCAAGAACATGTATAAAACATCTCTACCCCTTTATAAGATCTAGGTGGCATTGTGCGGTCTCTACATACTCTGGAAACAGACACACAGCTGTAAAGACCCATCTTTCACTCATACAGCACCACGAATCTTACTCCGGAAGGATAGAATGCTATCATGCCATGCGGTTCTTTAAGGGAGCCCTTAAAAGGACACTCCAAGCACGAAAACAACTTCATCTAAATGAAATTGTTATGGTGCCAGGAGGACCAGGAGACACTTACCTCAAGAGCTTAAATGGGTCTCAAACAATTCAGAGAAGGTGAGTGCTATAGAGAGGGAGATGGGAACAGATAGTTATCGGTAGGGAAGAACATGAAGACTGCTAAATACCCCCAGAAGATCACTTTATCTCAATGAAGTTATCTGGGTGCAGGGGCCCTTTAGTTTTAACTCTGCAATCTAAAACATTGCCATTTAGTAGATATTTGTGAGCAAATGAGTGCAGGCTGTTAGGGGACCTCCTTACACCATACGTACTTTTGCCCTTTCTCCAGCACCGTGCAACGACCATAAAGTACTTCTATTGCTGGAAATGTCCTGTTCAACTCATTACACATCACTTATTTCCCTTATAACATATACGACTGTGCTGGGAGAAGTGTCTTGATAAGGCGTATTTTGACAAGCTAAACTCTTTCCCAATTTCAAGCATTAGAAAGGGCTCAAGGCAGGCAAAGTCGAGATTATATAGCTAATGTTGAAGTTGGCAAAACTTCAAACTTTAACCTTAATACAGCCGTGAATAATCACTGATCCCCAGCAATGTAGACTAGTAACATTTCTATTTGAACTTTCTTTTCCTGACCCATATTTTTAGGTTCAATTGTATATTTTCTTGCTCACAAGGACAAAACGAGTGCTCTTAATCGAAGCATGTGGGAAAAAGAATAAAAGAATGTGTCTGGATTTCTCTCTGTATTAGAACCTAATATTTTTGACATATTATTAAAGATAAAAGCTATCAATGTTTTTGATTATCTTTTGCCAAAACACTTTTTTTGGACCCTTACATAGTGTTACCCTTTCTAGTAGACACATTCAGAAAACCAAATAAAGCTTCTTTGACTCAGAAGTAGCATTTTTATTTTAAATAAACGTACTGTCAAGTAGAATTACAATCAGTTAAAAACTTTCCACTTTTAATATATCAGGCAGCAAATTTTGATTAAGCTCCTCTCGGCATTCTATTCAACTAAAGAAGCTTTAATATAATAAAATGTTGAGAAAATATGCATGAATCCACACGATCAAACTTCTCTTAACATTTAACTGCTTGAACGATTAATCAAGTTAACTGGAATAAAAAAACATTAAAAAAAAAATATATATATATATATATATATATAATAATATATATATTTTATTTTTTTAAACACTTTATTTTTCCTTTCACGCATTTCAACCCAATTAGAGAGAGTAAAATATTAGTGTGAAAAAAGACAGCTAATTTTAGAAAAAGCATGCATGGATGTAAAATGTGTTTAATTACCATAGGAAATAATGAATACAAAAAGATATGATTAAAAAAATTCAAGACATATGTGGTTGACAAGGCTTTAAACAGGGTTGCAAACAAACGTCTTTGCTTGTAACAATCTACATACAACTATGAACTCTGTATCATTTAACATTTTTATATTCTTATATTACACTCTTTGGGCGCTGTAAGAAATATGTAATAAAAATTGTTGTTAAAGGTGCATTCTTGCTAAACATATTGCGGTATGCATTATCTACGGATTGCCATTACAGCTTTACTTGTGATCACACATTTTGTAGAGAAAGGCCATGCTATTTATGAGAATTAGAAGAAAAACATTAATCTAGAAGGCTTTACAAACAACCATCACTGCTTTAACATCCACAAACTCCCAAAGGCTTATTTAGAACATTCTTCCAGCAACACAATTAAGGCAAAGAAAATGTACTACAGAAAATTATTCCAACTGAAACTCCAATGTCTAGTGAGGCAAAAGCCTTTGATTTCAATCAGGATGTAAACTGGCAAGTGTTAAATGGATTTTCTTTTCCTTAACAGGAGAATTCAAGCTGCCTAAGTAGTTGGCTAGTTATAGCAGTGTTTCTTAACATCTTTCTTCACAAGTACAATTGGTAACAGATATTTAAAGCGAAGTATCATGAATGTCAAGTTTTTTTGTTTTTGCTTTTTAAAGAGGAATCGTTAATATTATGGTTTCCTATTAAATACCACATGTCATTAGGTGTGGACGGATGACCACATGGTGAAGCTAGCGATTATCAGTGTAAAATTGGGAGCATATGCACAAACAGGTTCTCATGCATGAGCATTGATCTTTTTTTGTTTTTTTTCTCCCAAATGATTGTATATCACGTTGTGTTTCTCAGCAAGATGCTATTTAGAGCACATAACCTTTGGCAGAGACACAAATCATTATTTCCACAAAATAGGGATGCACTTTTACCATGGTCATTTTTTCATATTTGATCACAATTCCTCTACATCAAGCATGTCAAACTCGCGGCCCACAAGGATCATCTTTGCGGCCCGGCGAGCCGCGAGTACATTCTGGTGTTACAGCAAATTATGCACCTGCTTTCCCCACATTACAGGTGCCTACTCTGCTAACACTTACCTGGCCGGGGAGGAAGCAGGACGCTGGCGGCCAGCGAGGGAGCTCAGTGTTCCTGATCCTCACTGCTCCCTCACGCACGCTGACTGAAGTGAATCCGGGCGCCGGAATATGGCGTCATATTCCGGCACCCTGCATCACTAAACCGCGCGAAGGAGCAGTGAGGAGCAGATAGAAGGACCCCAAGGAGAGGCCCCACATCGGCTCCATAAAGGTAAGGAGCAATGAAGAAAAGTATATGTGTGTGTGTCTGTCAGCAAGTATATGTGTGTGAGTCTGTGTCAGCAAGTATGTGTGTATGTGTGAGTATGTATGTGTCTGTCAGTGTGTATGTATGTGTCTGTCAGTGTGTGTGTGTGTGTGTGTCTCTCCGTAAGTGTGTGTGTGTCTCTCCGTGAGTGTGTGTGTGTCTCTCCGTGAGTGTGTGTGTGTCTCTCCGTGAGTGTGTGTGTGTCTCTCCGTGAGTGTGTGTGTGTCTCTCCGTGAGTGTGTGTGTGTCTCTCCGTGAGTGTGTGTGTGTCTCTCCGTGAGTGTGTGTGTGTCTCTCCGTGAGTGTGTGTGTGTCTGCCAGTGAGTATGTGTCTGCCAGTGAGTATGTGTCTGCCAGTGAGTATGTGTCTGCCAGTGAGTATGTGTCTGCCAGTGAGTATGTGTCTGCCAGTGAGTATGTGTCTGCCAGTGAGTATGTGTCTGCCAGTGAGTATGTGTCTGCCAGTGAGTATGTGTCTGCCAGTGAGTATGTGTCTGCCAGTGAGTGTCTGCCAGTGAGTATGTGTGTGTCTGTCGGCGAGTGAGTGTGTGTGCATGTGTGTGTCTGTGTGCATGTGTGTGAGTCTGTGTCAGTGTGTGTGCGTGTGTGTGCAGGGCCGGCGCCACCTGTAAGGCGACCTAGGCAGCCGCCTAGGGCGCAACTTATCAGGGGGCGCCGGATCCCTGTCCACGCTGCGCCTCCTCATGCTGCGCCCCAGGCGGCGCAGCACTGCTGCATGGAGGGCGGCCGGGTTTCAGTGACCGGCAGGAGGGAAGCGCACAGTGCTCCCTCCTGCCGGTCTCTCCATGTAGCGTGGCCAGGCGGCGCGGAACCCAGGACCGGAACCTCTGTTTCCTGTACCCAGCCGTCGGCGGACTGAAGAAAAGCGCTCACTAAGTGGGGCAAGGACTGGGGGGGGGGGGAGCAAGGACCGGGGGGGTAAGGACCACTGGGGGGGTAAGGACCATGAGGGGGCAGTAAGGACCACTAGCGGAGGGGAGGGAGGATAAGGACCACTAGGGGAGGGAGGGATAAGGACCACTAGGGGAGGGAGATGGGGGGATAAGGACCACTAGGGGAGGGAGGGGGGTGGATAAGGACCACTGGGGGTTGGTAAGGACCAGGGGGGTAAAAACCACTGGGGGGGGGGGGTAAGGACCACTAGGGGAGGGGAGAGTAAGGACCAGTAGAGGAGGGGGGGAAGGACCACTAGGGGAGGGGAGGGAGAGTAAGGACTACTAGGGGAGGGAAGGAAGGACCACTAGGGGAGGGGAGGGTAAGGACCACTAGGGGAGGGGTGAGTCAGGACCACTGGGGGAGGTGGGTGAAGGAACACAGGGGGAACGGGGGTGGGAAGGTAAGGACCACTGAGGGAGGAGGAGGGGAGGTCCACTAGGTGTTTGGGAGAGGGAGGACCACTAAGGGGGGGAAGGACCACCAAAGGGGGGTAAGGAGGGAGGACTACTAAGGAGAGGGAAGGAGGGTAAGGACCACTAAGGGGGGGATATTACCACTAAGGGGGTGGTGGGAGTAGGGCAAGGTCTACTAAGGGGTTTGGGAGAGGGTGGACCACTAAGGGGTTTGGGAGAGGGAGGACCACTAAGGGGGGGAGAGGGGAGTGAGAAGACCACCAAGGGGGGACTGCAGAGGGACAGGGGGCCAAGGGAGAGCACTAAGTGACACACACACACACACACACACACACACAGAAACATACAATGCATTCCTACTCACACACAATACATCCCTTACGTTCTCTAACATAATAATTGCACCCCTTACAGACACACACTGCATTCAATTACATACACAGAAACAAACCTTGCACCTCTTACACACACACACACACACACATACAATGCATTCCTTACACGCAAACACACACTACATCCCATATAAACACACTACATCCCTTACACAAATTGCACACATAAAAAAATCCCCAACTCATGGATGGGCCATGTAGGTGGATTTATGGGTGGGCATTGTAGGCGTTTGCCCCCTGGGGGCCCAGACCTTGAGCTGTGTAAGGGGCCCTAAAAAATGGAGCTGCTTCCTGTTCGTTAATTGTTGTGAGCACTGTTAAAAACAGTCTCCAGAGAGCCTCTTCTACACCAGACCTGTGGAGCCAGACGGAGCCCATCATCAGCCTCTTGTCCTCATCTGGTGGTAAGTAGGCAATCCAATATATTATTAGTGGCACTAATCTCTAATTTACCTCACATTAAATGGATACTATAGTCACCGGAAGCACTACAGCATAATGTAGTGGTTCTGGTGTCTATAGCCTGTGCCTGTAGGCTTTTTAATGTAAACACACTGTCTTTTCAGATAAAAGACACTTTGTGAAGACTGGCATTGGCCCATATGGCAGAGCATATGGGCGGGGCATTGTGATGTCACATGGTGGGCAGCAAAAAAATTTTTTGCCTAGGGCGGCAAAAATCCTTGCACCGGCCCTGTGTGTGTGTGTGTGTGTCTGAGTATGTATGTGTGTCTGCCAGTGTGTGTCTGTATGTCTGCCAGTGTGTGTCTGTATGTCTGCCAGTGTGTGTCTGTATGTCTGTCAGTGTGTGTCTGTATGTCTGTCAGTGAGTGAGTATGTGTGCGTGTGTCTGTCAGTGAGTGTGCGCGTGTCTGTCAGTGAGTGTGCGCGTGTCTGTCAGTGAGTGTGCGTGCGTCTGTCAGTGAGTGTGCGTTTGTCAGTGAGTGTGCGTTTGTCAGTGAGTGTGTGTTTGTCAGTGAGTGTGCGTTTGTCAGTGAGTGTGCGTTTGTCAGTGAGTGAGTATTCGTGTGCGGCCTTCATAAACTTAAACTTTGTTTATGTGGCCCGTGCCACACTGAGTTTGACATGCTTGCTCTACATAATATAAAAGTAAGCTAGTTAAACCACATGGTATCAGTTCACTAATACTCATAATTGTAATACGTGTCAGCATAAGTTGCGTTATCTGTGTATTCTAGGCCCCACTGGATCACTTATTTTCAGCAACTATACATTGTGTGACTGTTTGCTAGCTAATTTTGTCTCTGCGACCTTCCTATCTTATGAAATATGTAACCACATATTGTTTTGTAAACTAATTTTATATCTTGTGAAATATGTAGCCACATTAACTAATTCATCTTTTACTACATTATTTATTTTTAAACTTTATTTTTAAACTTTCAAGCTAAGCTTCAACAATATTGTATATAAATGCACCCTACGTTGAATAAACAAACGGGAAGTAATTCTGGACCCAACCATTTGAGCCGTGCGTTAATTGCTTCTCCAGGTGCCTGATATAATTTGGGTTCCCCTGAATATAAGTATTGGATCCTTTGTCCATGTCAGCCAATCCCTGCTAAAATTCGATTATAAGACATATCACGATGTTTGAAAAGCATTTCTTTTTATTTTACTCTTATTTTATTTTTGCAGATTTTAATGCATTCATAAAAATGGGGGTCACGATAGTCTATATACCCTTTATTTAACTATAGGCCTTGCTGAGAATTGTGCTCAAACACAAACTAGAGACTGATGTAATAGTATTCTACAGCTGGGGACAATCAGCCTCAAGAATGCAGAGTTATAAGGAAATATTCTGTATTGCACCATGAAAATGATAATAAATATGGGTGTGAAGACGTAGTAACATGTGTGAAGTTTTAGCCACAAGTGGCTGCGCTGCACAAGTTCAAACGCTCATGCCAGAGTTTTATATCGACATTGCCATGTGAAAAATATTATAAATAACATAAAAGTATTAGTATTAAGCCACAATAATGAAAAATCATGAAGAGTAATCCAGCCTTATTGTGTTTGGATATTCTGAAGAGAACTGGAAAAACTTCTTAAAAACTTACATATTGACCCCATATGGCTAGCTTGATTGGATAAATGCAAGTATGTATTGTGTATACATAATACATCACTGAGGGAAATGTTTATGGTTTATAAATAAAAACAATAACCAACATCAAGGCTAAATAAAGTGTTCCTTGACTGTCTCACACTTTTATGAGGTCCTCTGACTGACACGTAGCAAGTGTGTTATGTGGCCAAGGAGGCCATTTTGAAAGTTATTTGACAGTGATTTACAGATTTTGAAATTCTGAAACTTTATGCGTAAACATAAGACGGTGGACAATCTTTAGTCTCTTAGTGGTCTATGCTTTAATTACCAGATTATTTAATTTACATTATTTTATTTTATCTTTTGAAAGTACTTACCAAAATACTTATAGCATTGCACTTTTTATTCTCTTCTTTATCATTGTTTCAAGGTTTGGGACCATTTCATCTCACAAAAGGGAGTTCAGTGGAATGGACAGCAAAATCCACATGTAGAATACATAACATGCAGGAAAAACAAAACAAACAGTGCCCTTTACTACTATTCTGCCCCAGGATACATAAAGTACTACTAATGATGTTTAAGGCAAGAGCACATGTACTCTTCCTCCACAAGGGGGCAGCACACAAGCCATGAAAACCAAGTTGAACTATTCTAGGTAGGAAATAAATGTAAAAACATTTTCAAGAGATGAGTCATGGGGGTTATAGAGATGGCACAAATACACATACAACCAAGAGACTAAAGATGGTTGACCGTCTTATGTGTACGCATAAAGTTTCAGAATTTAAACATTTGCAAATCACTGTCAAATAACTTTTAAAATGGCCTCCCTGGCATTCGACACAAACTACCTCTTCCTTATTGGTACATTTTAGAAGGCATACAGCTAGTAACCTTGCCTGTTGTACATATACAATGCTGTACATTATGTGTGAACAACATGGAATTAATCACAAGATACCACATAATTAATGATAACCTAACAAACTGGAAATACTACAGTGGTGGCTTTATAGACCTAATAAAAAAAAAAAAAAAGTGGATGTTCTCAAGTTCAAATTAAGAAAAACGGTGCCAGACATCTAAATCTTCACCCCTCTGCCAACAACTACTGTATCAAATATAAAACTATTAATAATGTTATGACTACGTTTATAATCCATTGATGCTCTCGGTCTGCTGTGTGTATCCACGACATGGCAGAGAGAAATGAGGAGATTAAAAGTAGACTATAACTCCACTGCTAAATACCATGCTTTGGTAAATATTGTGAAATCGAATCAGTTAAGAAACAGATGTCGGAGAACAAATAAAGCAGGCAAGCAAGAGATATGAATGTTTCCTTTGTTAAGCCACTGTATTCATACACATATATCCCTCTGCCTCTTCTATATCTGACTGATTAGCAAGTTGTTAAAGCAAAAGATAATCTTTTGCGCCAAAGCACTCCGTTTATTCTACGAAAACTGTGTCGTACATTATTACAATTCATCTAGTTTAGGGGTTTGGCGCTTCCTGAGGAAAATAATGTTCATTATTCCATAAAAAAACAAAAGCTAAACAAAAGTTGAAATACCCATCATGTGGAATCTTGGTCATCACTTAAAGGGGCGCTGAAAGCACTAGAACAACTTCAGTTCACTGTAGTGGTTATGGTGCAAATGACTGGATGGTACAGGCCCTCCAGTTTGGATCACACAATTTGAATAAAAAAAAAAAACACGATCACAACGTTGCAGGGCCGGCGCCCTCCTTTAAGCAGCGCCCTAGGCGGCCGCCTAATTGGCCTATAGGAAGCGCCAACCCTGCCCAGCATCTCCTTCCTTAATTCCAACAGACTGTCACAGTCCAAGATATATATTTTTTTATTATTTTTTGGGGAGTTCGGGCTGCCTTCTCTTCTAGAGTGTATTTTGGCTTTTACTGAAGTTCAACTTTGTTCTATTTTGAATGACGGATAAATTGCCTGACAAATATCCAAGGTGAGATGTTGCCGTAGTCACTGTTGATTGCCTTTTTACTTCCGTTTAACTCACGAATATCTCTATTAATAGACCCATCAAAACACTTGTGGGTGACTACACTCCAGAATGCCTTCCATTAATTGATCCATCACTCGTGGATGACTACACATGTGAGGACTGCAAATCCGAACAAGGTTTGAATCAAGAGGGAGATTTACATCTGTCAGACATGGAAAGGGAGGTGATCAATTAATTGGGAACAAGCTGTGGAATTAGTTTGAAAAGCAGGAGAACGTTTCACACCTAACCAATTAACAATTGCTCGCCATCTGCACAGGAAGACAACAAATAAAAATACGTCCCTTACCTCTGATTACCAGTGCGTCCTGGGTCACATAAATTGACATATGAGAAGTGAAATAGTTAACAACATCAGATTATTAAGACAGACTACGTTTTCCGCATTGGTTAGAATTGAAAGAGACACTTCAGTCACCAATACAACGTTATGCACTTTGGCCTAAATAATGAAATGCAATATTTTGTGTGTCCTGAATTCTAAAATACTTCCTTCCCGATTACAGTATGTGAGAACAGTGCCATTTCTGTCCCTCACTCCTAGGTGTCCAATATAACACAGTTATACTTGTCATCAGGAAGTAAAGGATTCTGAGATTCAATTCAGCAGAGAGCTCTCCTAAGTAAAAAAAAAACAAAAAAAAAACAAAAAAAAAAAAACGACTATACCTGTACTGCCAGTCACAGAAATTCCAGCTCTAAACAGAATTGAGGTTGTGCACAGAGAACACATTAGCCCTTCCTACTCTACATTTTAACCCTTTGCATTACTAGGTAAACCATGTCCAACAGTCCAGACTCTATTAATACTGTCAAAGCATTATGGGAGATGCCGTCAAACACATCTGGAGTACTGAAGGCTGTCTACCCCTGGACTTGAATAAGAAGATACTGATTGACAAAGCGATTTCCTTGACCGAGCAAAGCTTAACTTTACCCTATAGATACCAAAACAACTTAATGACACAGTTTTGGTGTACAGAACATGCCCTTTCAGTTTCACTGCTCAATTCTCTGCCATCTCCCCGCACGTGACTTTAGCCTTTAAACACTTCCTGGAAAGAGAGCTCTAATGTATAAGCTTACTTTATTGCACATTCTTTTATAATTTAGAACTTTATCTCCTGCTCTGTTAATAGCCGTCGAGACCCAACAGTAAATTCCTGTGTGTGATTATAGTTCACTTTACAGAGCTGGAAATAAAAATAAAAATTTCTGAAGCAAGTTAACATCTGATTGAAAATTCAACAATTTTTTTTCACGCAGGCTGTGAGTCACAGCCAAAGGAGCTGTGGCTAGGGCAGCATGGACAGAAACAAAAGTGATTTAACTCCTAAATGGCAGAGAACTGAACGGTGATACTGCAGGGGCATGATCAATACATCAAAACTGCTTCTTTAAGCAGACATTGTTTTGAAGCCTCTAGTGTCCCTTTAACCCCTTAAGGACCAAACTTCTGGAATAAAAGGGAATCATGACATGTCACACATGTCATGTGTCCTTAAGGGGTTAAGAGTAATGATGTAATATGTTGAAATGTTTTATTTATTTTTTTAAACGTATTAGGGGGCGGAGCCAAGCCACGGATCCGAGCAGCCGCATGTCACTAAGGCTCCGAGCCGACGAACGCCCGTATTGCCGCATAATTGGGTTTCTACCCGTGAAAACATCCAGCATACAGCCCAACTTCAGCGGGCTGTGCAGGAATTGCAGGCTCATCAAGCTAGAATTGATCAGAAGCTAGCGGCAGCGGAGGAACAGAGGCACAGTCTCAACCTTAAAATAAGAGGTATAGGGGGCGGAGCCTAACTGGCAAGCAGGACAGACATGCTGTGAATCAGCTCCTGCACAAAGCGACAAAACTGGGGATAAATACCCCGAAAACAGACACGATTCTGAGCCGGAGGGCACACAACGAGTCAAGGGACCCAAGGGGCAAGATTTACACTGCCCGGGAACCCGACCAACAGCACATGGGGCCTACATGCGACCGAGCCAGGGAGAGGCAGCCGATCTCCTGGATGGTAAAGCCGAGTACAGCCCCCTATGCACACTCGCCTCCTTTCCCCCCCCCCCTCTGGACCGGTGGGGGTCATCCCGGTCCACACGCAACTCAAATAGCAAGCAGCACAAGCCTGACCCTGAACTGCAAGGCTCCCCCCCCCCCCCAATATAGCACCGACCTGCATAAGCTATGCTCTTATAATATTTTTGGTTTATAATATTTTGGGTTTTTTATCAGCATTAGACTTACCTACTGTTCTCTCTACATATTGTGGGGCTCAAGGTACATTAAGCATAGTGGCCTAATATATCAGTATAACCTTGCAAGTCTCCATATGCCACTTTATCACACTGCTATTGTGTCTTAAGCCTCAGTCCATAACATGTGTAAAAAGCTTGTCAATTTTATTATTTTCTATTAGTCATAACACAAGACCTGCAAATCACATTATAAGCATAAGTATACTTATTCATGTTACTCGAAGGTATATGCATACCTAACCTAGCATGTCATAGTATTCTAAATACAAAAATGTGCAAGATATCTCCAAGCCATGTTTCTGTTACATCAAATGAAAATAGAGCTTGTGGAAGCTATTGTGGCTGTGCAAGCACTGTTGTAATTCTTATGCACAACAAAAAAAAAAATAAGAGGTATATCGGAGGAGACCTCGGAGACTGAGACACCACACCTGCTACGGCGACTCCTCGCAGCGCTGCTACCACCCAAGCAGGCAAAACAGGTTGGCATAGAGGGGATGTTCCGTCTGCCAAAATCGGCAAAAGCACCGAGCCGCCACCAAGGGACTTACTGGTGAGATTCCAGAGCAGCAAGGATAGATCAGCGGTCATGGGAGCGATCCGGAACCATTCACCTTACGCCTTTGAAGGAATGCAGCTCTCGTTTTATAGGGACTTCTCGACATATACCATGGCATGGAGAAGATCGCTACAAGCCTTCACATCCCTGCTCAGAGCCAAAGGCATCTCATACAGATGGAAATCACAACATATGGAGGTCCAACATGGCACCGTAGCACACCCTGTCCGGGACTCACGGGAAGCGAACGACCTGCTGCCTAGCTTGGGACTACCTAAGGATGCTCTGAAAACAGTCCAACCACACGCCACGGTCCCAGCAACCCACACATGGAGCCCGGACACAGTGAGCCCTTTTGTACCCAGGGGGACAAAGCCGGATGCCTATGTGACAGTCACTACCTGAATGGCCGTGGACTATCTGCAGAAACCGGTTGATCCACCGGGTGACCACACCAACAGATGACGTTTAAAGGCACTAATTGACTTCTTTTTTTTTTTTTTTGTGGTAATGTGTTAATTTATGTTCCTCTCTCGGTTATACTTTACCTCTATTTCCTCACCCACAGGCTAACACCATAGGCCCAAGGCGCACCCCCAGAGCGCACCCACCCAGAAGGGTATCCCACCACACGTGAGACAACCACCGGCCCTCATAAAACCCTACGGGACTTTAGCTAAATGTGACACATGAGTACACATCCAAAATTAAACCCATGCTGTCCGTCTACAGGTCATAAAGTTAGAACCACTCACATGTATTAGGAGACCTACCAATGATACTGCTTATCAATGATCCTTTCCCTCCGCACAGAAACAAAAAGAGCTTAAAATAACCATTGCAACAACAACATGCTGCACAGTTTGCTGTGCTAGTAGACAACGCAATCATATTTTCAGCCAATTAGACAATGTTTAAATGTCTCAAGTAAATACTATATATGCTGGAACCATAGCATGTTTCGCGTCACAAGCTTGATGAACCAACCAAGACCCACACACTAGACAAGCGAAACTAGTCTGTACTCAGTAGGGTTACAGACCTTCACATGTCACTAGCCTGTTTTATCTTTTAGAATAGCTTGTTTTTACAGTAAAATATGAAAATGTGCCGATACTCTTATGCCATATGTGTTCAACTAATGTGTTATATTTTCTCTTACAAAACTAAAAATGTGCTGTATACTCATATGCCACGTTATGACTGCTTGTGACTGCTGTTGTGGCTGAACAAGCCTATTGTTATACCATGCACAACAAAAATAAAGCATTTAAAAAAAAAAAACGTATTAACTTGCCCTAGGTTAGTGCTAAAATGGTAAAATGTAAAGTGTCAAAATGCTCTTATTTACATAGCTGGGGAATGTACTTAAAGCAAATAAATACTTTTTGTGAATTGGTTTTCTGTGACTACAATTAACTTTGTAATCGCAGTATGGCAAATTTTAGCTTTAAAACCATAACTGACTCTCTGCTGTATTTGTTCTATAACTTCTAAAATTGTATTGAAACAATTTTAAACAATCAGGACTTATTCATTAATCTATATAGAGTTTGTATTATTAAACAGAAAACTTATTTTTCCCCCATTTGCAAAAATTGTATTCCTATTTAATAATGTCTCATAAATACAAATACGGTTTTAAAAGAAAGCCATATTACTCCTTTTAACATAATATACAATATCTATGGGTGCAGTTAAACAGAAAGAAGTAAATTGTGGTAGAATAAACGCGTGGCAAACGTGCCAAAAATGCCTTGGTCACAAACGCTTTTCAGCTTTAAAAAACCCTTGGTCCTCAATGGGTTAATAAATGCATTAATGCCATCCGACCAAAAACGATTTGCTATGACAGAACTCCTGCATGCAACGGCTTTCCAAGGACTGTGTGAGGTAAATGAACAAGCACAATTTTAAGCAAATTATTATAAATTTACTAGCAGAAGCAAGCATACAGAGACAGCAATAACACTAATGACCTATGCTAATTGTAGCAATTTTGTCCTTTTTTTTTTTTTGCAAGCAATATTTCCATTCATAATCTACACCACACTTCTTTTTCTAGTGCATGGGGAAAATAAATAAAATAAAAATAGATCATTCAGAAGGCCCAGCATTTGTTGACTGAAGAGAAAGCAGTCAGGATTTCAGCCCATGCTGTGTTTACACTGTACTTCAAGGACAAAGCTTTTTTGAAATCCACATGGCATCTCTTTTGAGAACGAGAAATAGAACAGAAATTACCCCAGAAAATAATTTCAAGGGCAACTGAGTCCTCTGAGACCCAACAGAACTTGTGGCAGTTGGGGGCAGAATGGAAAGTAAAAAAAGTTTTGAAAACTTTTCAGAAATAAATTGTTTTGTGTATTAGAGATAAACAAATATCACCAGCCTTTACACATCTAGAACCACTTAATTCAAGCTTAAAGAGGAACGGTCACTTCTCTTGAATTTACACTATTGAATAAAACACACACACCTATAATTTTTTATTTTTTTTTTATTTTTTTCACATGGTTGGTTTTCTTTTAAAATATCTATTTAATTCATATCACAAAGCAGTTTTGTGAATATGTCTATAGACAATGTCTTGTCTCCTTTACAGAGAGTGATGACATAACGTCCAATAATACCAAATGGACAGAGGAACACTTTCATTTTAGGGGTGTGGCTGTCCTGAAAAATCTTATGTAATTTACGAAGCTAAAACTTAATTTAGAACAAGAACAATGTATCTTATATACGCAGACCGATTTCTAAACACATTTATTGCAGTTTAAAGACACATTACTGTGAGTACTGTTGCTGTGGTGCTCTGTTTACACTCAGACACACCAACAATATGGCGCTCCTAGAAAAGGAGGACATTAGAATAGAAATGAGAGACCGAAACTAAATTGAAATCTGCCGCCAAAATTAACACTGAACAGAGGGGCTGTGGAAGGGGCAAAAGAGAGAGAGACAGACCCGGGCTTGGGAAAGAGACACCAAAAGGACCTGGGAGGAAACAGAGACAAAGAGGTGCTGAGGAAGAAGCACAAGAGACAGATAGAGGCTTTAACTAAACCCACCGATTTTAGTTGTGTTGACTAAAATCTACTGGAGACATACTCAAATAAATCTACTGGAGATTGAGTAGACTAAAACTAGACCAAAACAATTCATATGACTAAAATATGACTACAACTAGAATGGTTGTTTAGTCAAAGCACTATGACTAAAAATAAACAAATGTGCCACCAAAATTACACTGCACTGCACTTGAGGGATACAGTGGCAAGGTACCCCTTTCTAATATTACCTATGTGAGGGGTTTACGGTTGTTATGGTGCTCAGAGTGTTGACTTAACGGGACACCCCAGTGCCAGGAAAACAATCTGTTTTCGGCACTGGATAAAGGTAACCCCTTCAGTAACTCGGGATGGGGGCTGGGAGGGAGAGGGGACCTGCAGTGCCAGGAAAACAATCTGTTTTCCTGGCACTGCAGGTCCCCTCTCCCTCCCACCCCCCATCCCAAGTTGCTGAAGTGGTTAAAACCCCTTCAGTGACTTACCTTTATCCAGTGCCGATGTCCCTCGGCACTGGTTCAGGGTCCGCCCACGCTCCTCCCCCCGCCGACGTCACCCGGTGGGGGAAACATAATGCGCATGCACGGCCGGCAGCGGGGGAGACCTAATGCACATGCACGGCAATGTCGTGCATGCGCATTAGACCTCCCCATAGGAAAGCATTAAAAATGCTTTCAATGCTTTCCTATGGGGATTTTTGCAACGCTGGAGGTCCTCACATAGCGTGAGGACATCCAGCGACGCTATAGCACATTTCGTGTGCTATAAACCCGGAAGTGCCCTCTATTGGCTGTCTAGTAGACAGCCACTAGAGGAGGAGTTTACCCTGCAATGTAAATATTGCAGTTTATGAAAACTGCAATCTTTACAGTTGCAGGGTTAAGGGTAGTGGGAGTTGGCACCCAGACCACTGCAATGGGCAGAAATGGTCTGGGTGCCTGGAGTGTCCCTTTAACTGGAAGTGTATTAGTCTACCTTGTCTGACTTTTAGTTGGTTGGAAAAAAAGATTGCAGATCTTTTTATTTAGTGACACAACTGCTTACAGAAGTATTATCTGCCTTTCTATCAAAGCGAATAATCCGCTTTCTAATCATTTTGATAATTTTCTCATGTACTACTTCAGATAAAAGAAACAGAGGCTACATCAAACACATTCCTGCAAAATAATATTTGCTTCAATGCACACCAAGAAACTTCCACTCCACTGAAAGAAAATTATGGTATCTTTACCCAAGTTAAAAAACATTTTGATAATGGTGCATATATAATTTACCATCTAGCGTATGCCACTCACGCACTTAGAGCTTCTTTTAGGAAATCCGTGAAAATCCTTTTATAATGTAACAGAATCATTCTAGTTTCAGTATTTTCTGATTGACATCCTGCATTACCATAGAAATATAATATGAACATCTTTCGTCATAGCAAGGACAACACAAAAAAAAAAATACATTTAAAAAAAAAAGGGGGGGGGGGTGCGTGCAGTGATGTCTTCATGTGTTTGACAACTGAAAAAAAAACGATTTAAGCATTAAAAGGTACAGTTAGCTTCTCAGCAGCTTCCAGGATGTTCTGTGGTCTAGCAATCTTCGTGGTACTCATTGTATTAACCCCTTAACACCGCAGCCAAATGTACAAGTTGTGAACAGAACAAAACGTAAACAAAACCTGGCATTTACGCTATATGTCTGTCCAACCGTAATTCACCTCTTTCATATTAAATGCACCCCCCCTTATTATATATCATTTTATTCAGGGGAAACAGGGCTTTCATTTAACATCAAATATTTAGGTATTGAACATAATTTAATATAAAAAATTTATAAAAAAAATGGGAGAAAAAAAGAATTTTTTAATTTTTTTTTGTTCTATGTGACATTTTAACTGTGGATGTCAAAATACTGTTTGCTTTTACTGCAATACAATACACATATTTGTATTCAGCGATGTCTCACGTGTAAAACAGTACCCCCTATGTACAGGTTTTATGGTGTTTTGGGAAGTTACAGGGTCAAATATAGCACGTTACATTTGAAATTGAAATTCGCCAGATTGGTTACGTTGCCTTTGAGACTGTATAGTAGCCCAGGAATTAAATTTACACCCATAATGGCATACCATTTGCAATAGTAGACAACCCAAGGTATTGCAAATGGGGTATGTCCAGTCTTTTTTAGTAGCCATTTGGTCACAAACACTGGCCAAAGTTAGCGTTAGTATTTGTTTGTGTGTGAAAAATGCAAAAAACGCCAATTTTGGCCAGTGTTTGTGACTAAGTGGCTACTAAAAAAGTCTGGACAAACCCCATTTGCAATACCTTGGGTTGTCTACTATTGCAAATGGTATGCCATCATAGGGGTAATTTTCATTCTTGGGCTACCATAGGGTCACAAAGGCAACGTAAGCAATCTGGCGAATTTTAATGTGAAAAAAATGAAACACAAGCCTTATATTTGACGCTGTAACTTTTGAAAACACCATAAAACCTGTACATGTGGGGTACTGTTGTACTCGGGAGACTTCGCTCAACACAAATATTTGTATTTCAAAACAGTAAAAAGTATTGCAGCAATAATATCGTCCGTGTAAGTGCTGTTTGTGCGTGAAAAATGCAGAAAACGTCACTTTTACTGGCGATATCATCGTTGTAATACATTTTACTGTTTTGAAACACTAATATCTGTGTTCAGCAAAGTCTCCCGAGTAAAACAGTACCCCCCATGTACAGGTTTTATGGTGTCTTGGAAAGTTATAGGGTTAAATATAGTGCTAGCAAATTAAATTCCCTATACTTTCGGCATGGGTTGTCAGGCAGGTCCCGCTAATTGTAATTAATTAGGATACCTAATTATGTAAAATTATTACATAAATATATGTGTAGAATTAATATATGTATATATATACATATGTGTATATATACGTATATATATATAATTTTTTTTTAATATTTTTATTTATATATAGGTATATATATAGTGATATATACGTATATATTTATGTATATAGATATATATATATTATGATATATATATTATTTTGTTCTACGTGTATTTTGATATAAATATATATATTAATATCACAATACAGTTAGAACGAAATAACACATCTATATATTTTTTAATTATTTATTTTTAAATATTTTTTTAATTTTATTTTTTTACGTATTTACATATATATTTTTTTATATTATATATAAATATATATATAACAATAATTATATATATATTTAATCAGTATCAGTCTACGTGTAATTTGATATTAATATATATATATATATATATTTATTAATATTTAAATACACGTCGTGTATGTGTAAGTGTGTGTGTGTGTGTGTGTGTGTGTGTGTGTGTGTGTGTGTGTGTGTATATATATACTTAGATCATATATATATAATATATATGATCTAAGTATATTTTATTTGTAACTGTAATTTTTTTAATTTATTTTTTGAACTAATATTTTATTTTTTTTACAGGACAGGGGTCAGAGACAGTGTCAGCCAGTGATTTCACATCACTGGCTGACACACAGGATCAGTGATCACAGTGACTGCCTGTCACTGTGATCACCTCCTGCAGATTGGGTAATTGACCACAGGGGGGAGTGCCTGGGTGGTACAAGCACTCCCCCCTTCCAATCTGCAGGGGGATCACTGTGCCAGTTACATGTGTCAGCCAATAGGCTGACACATGTAACACTGATCGCAGTGACAGCCTGTCACTGCGATCAGACTTCGCAGATCGCGGTCACTGACCCCAGGGGGACTGCCTGGGGGGCCAGGTAAGTCCCCCGACCGCGATCTGCAGAAGGGGAAAGCCGCCGGCCGCATGTGTCAGCCGATTTGAAATCGGCTGACACATGCTTAATACTGGTCGCAGTGACAGCCTGTCACTGCGATCAGAGACTGCAGATCGCGGTCACCGGCCACAGGGGGGGTTGCCTGGGGGGCCAGGCATCCCCCCCGACCGCGATCTGCAGCGGGCGATTAGCGCCGGCCACGTGGGCGGCCATTATGGCGAGGACGTAATATTACGCCCGCCGGCGTTTAGAGCCGGTTCCTGCAGGACGTAATATTACGTCCTCCTAAGGAAGTGAACCTTTGACTCGAAAATGATACTCCGACCTAGTTTAGCACACAGACTAGGCTCAAGGGGTATATACCTAAACCCTTATATCCATCACAAGGCTGCCCAGAATAAGTTGGCACATACTATATAAATTAATAAACTATAACACATTGTAATAGCGTCTTCTTTCCAGAGTGACAAGTACTACAACCTGTAATTCTGATTTCATTGGCTACGGACATCATGAACATAAATCAATAACCCACAATTTTATGTATTTCATATTATGTGTCCTACTCCCACTGAAAAGAATGTGGGCCAATGTAGCATTCTGACTTTGTAAGAGTTTTTTTTTGATGGTTGTAATAAACCGTGTTACCATTTGTTAATTACTTTCTTAAGTTCTAAATACAAATGCCAAAATTGGCTAGAGTTCTGAGGTTTGTGAAGGTCCGTTAAGAACATTGATCATGTACTCATGACTATTTTACTATATTGACTCTAGATTATGGGTAAAATTTCACACCACGCTTCAGTCTCACCTCAATGACTCAAAAATGTCATCGTACATGATTTAATTTTTTTCTTCAATCTTAAGAAAGGTGTAAACACCACAGGACAAAGCAAGAAAGCCTACGGCAAAAAACAATGGTTAGAAACTTTCCAGTCCCATATAGTAACCATGACAGATTCAGATTAAGATTTCGTATTCCTCTAGTGCAGATTAGCCGATGCCTCCACTCATTACATTTCACATGTACTCGATGTAGAGCGTTTTACACCAAAACCCAGATATTTCTAAAATACAATACATTCCCCCAAGAACATCAGTAACTAAATCGGCAATTTGTGTTAAACATCTGCTGGCAACTTGCAATGATTGCCAATATAAGACATTCACAGAGTTTACTCCAGAAATTCCTGCCCTAAACAGCCTGGAGGCTTGGACCAGTGGTGGCTATTAATGAAGGTTGGCGGCTAAAATGATCAATTATTAGCTGTGCTTTGTGCAAAGTAATATTTGCAAGTTGTAAGATACAATTAGTTTAGTGCAATTGCTTGAAATGATATAATTATGTATATCTACGTCAAGTTATCAATACAACATATGTAACACTGCCACTATCTCTGGTTGCAGCTACTTTTGTTTCTTCTTCAATTTCCGAAACCTTATCCAGACCCCCCCCCCCTTTAAGCACAGCAACTGTACAGTTATACAAGTCAAAAGTAAAAGTCAATGAAATCAAGTGCATCTAGAGTCAGTGAGTGTATAGGCATGGATAATTGATAGACATTCTTCAGTTACATAGTTAAAAGTCATGCAAGGCAGTGAAAAGGAAATTACATAGGCTGCATGTTGCTCATTGTAGGGCCCTCGTCCAAGTGTCTGTATTCAGACATCCGGAGTAAATATATATAATAAATAAAGCATGTCAAGTCATCTGAGATTTATGTCAGCGTTCTAAGAAAAAGGAAATATGCCAGAATTAGCATAACATACAGATTTAATATTAATTCCAGCATTTCAGCACAAAACAAACCAACTCTTGCTAAAAAAAACATAATATTGTGCAATGTACTCTCAAGTACTTCAAGAAAAAATTATAAATGATACAAAATCATCCAGTGAGAAGACTGAGCATTAATGCAGTTTACAAGCTGTTAAAGAGGTATTCTTAGCACCAAAACAACTTTAACTTAACCCCTTAATGACACAACTTCTGGAATAAAAGGGAATCATGACGGAATATATCCGTCGTCTGTCCTTAAGGGGTTAAAGGAACACTATACTGCCAGGAATACAAAAATGTATATGTACAGTCAGGGCCGATCTTAGGATCACAGATGACTGGGTGCAGAATTTTTTGGTGCCCCAGGTGGGCTGGTCATCATACTAACCCCTCCCCTTTGCAAATGCCCAGATCTGCCTGTTTCTATGCCAACGACTATCTTTCTATCTATAAGCTACACACCCTTTTGTAATCAGACGCACTCTCTCACTGACAGACACACACACTCACTGATTTTACACACACTGACAGATGCACTGACACACTCAATGACAGACAAATCTCACAAATTTCAAACATTCACTGACAGTCGCACTCACTCTCACCGATTTGACACACACTGACAGACGTACTGACACACAAACTCACCAATTTGAAACACACTGACAGGCACACACATACAAACAAACACTCTCACCGATTCAAAAACATACACTGGCAGACACACACACTGGCACACACTCAATGATTTGAAACAAACTTAAACTAAATATATGGGAAGGGGAGTATATGGTCTGTATTGTGGAGGATAGTGGCTGCAGTGTATTGTGGGGGAACAGGGGCTGTATTGTGTGGGGTAGTGGCTTTAGTGGGGGGTTGGGGGTATAAGGGCATATTGTGGGGGATTGGGGTTTTATTGTGATGGGATCAGGGGCCATATTGTGGGGGATTGATTTTTTTAGTTTGGGGATAGGAACACTATTGATCGTATCTGGGCTTTAGTGTAGTGGTATAGTGGCTGTATTGTGGGGGGATAAGTGCTGTATAATGGAGGGCACATTATAAAAGTACTTTAGTGTGGGAATAGGAGCAGTATTGTGTGGAATAGGGGCATTAGTGGTGTGGAAAGTGTCAGTATTGTGGGGAATTGGGGTTTTATGGTGATGGGACAGATGCTGTATTGTAGGGGATTTATTATTTAGTGTGGGTGGATAGGGGAAGTATTGTGGGGAATTGGGGCTTAAGTGGGGAATAGGAACACAATAGTATTGGACTTCAGTGTGGTGGTATAGTAATACAAAAAAAATAAGGTGCGCTATACCTTTAAAAATATAAATATGTACATAAGTAGTGCATCAATATCTTAAAGTGCAAGTGCAATGTACAACACGTGAGGATAACTCCAAATAGGAAAAAGCACACTTACAAGTGGCAACTGGAACATATAATATATGGCACTGTATATCCCTCAGGGTGATATATGAAATAAACACAAAAAGAAATATCATAGGATAATATGTAACACAAACTAAAAAATCGAATATAAAAGAGTAACACTCACAATGGTAGAGCAGTGAAAGTCTGCTCTAACTTAGTTGGCATAAGTCCTCTTTTCTCAGGACTTAGAGACCTTTCAGATCCAAGACAGCAGTTTAAACCTTTAAAAGTGGTTTATTAGTAGATGTATATACACAAGATTATTCAAAGTGATATAACTCTTATGGCCCGTGCAGGAGATGTCCCCAGAATAAAGCGGTCACAAGGAGAACAGCTGAGACTTGACGGTTAAGAGTTATATCACTTTGAATAATCTTGTGTATATACATCTACTAATAAACCACTTTTAAAGGTTTAAACTGTTGTCTTGGATCTGAAAGGTCTCTAAGTCCTGAGAAAAGAGGACTTATGCCAACTAAGTTAGAGCAGACTTTCACTGCTCTACCATTGTGAGTGTTACTCTTTTATATTCGATTTTTTAGTTTGTGTTACATATTATCCTATGATATTTCTGTTTGTGTTTATTTCATATATCACCCTGAGGGATATACAGTGCCATATATTATATGTTCCAGTTGCCACTTGTAAGTGTGCGTTTTCCTATTTGGAGTTATCCTCACGTGTTGCACATTGCACTTGCACTTTAAGATATTGATGCACTACTTATGTACATATTTATATTTTTAAAGGTATAGCGCACCTTATTTTTTTGTATTGTATTTTCAGCGATATTTTGAGCTATTTCTCACTTTGAGGTGTAGCTTTATAGCAATATATAGTGTTTCACTGATTTATAAGCTATTTATTATCACTAATATCATATAGCGCCTTTCTGCTTGTGTATATATATTTTTCATGGTGGTATAGTAACAGTATTGTGGGGATAAGGGCTTTAGTGTGGTGGATAGCAGGGTATTGTCTGCGAATAGGGACAGTATTGTGGAGGATTGCGACTTTAGTGGGGGGATATGGACAGTATTGTCTTGGAACAAGGACATTATTGTGGGAGGTAGAAACCGTATTGTGTGGGGCTTTTAGTGGGGGGGGGGGGATAAGGCCCATGGCGTGGTGGGCAGTATTGTCTTGGAACAAGGACAGTATTGTGTGGGTTTGGGGCTTTAGTGAAGGATAGGGTAGTATTGGAAGGGGAGGGGTAGTATTGTGGGGATTGGGGCTTTAGTGGGAGTTTAATAAGTGCAGTTTTGTGGGGGGCTTTTGGTTGGTGAGGATATGAACAGTATTGTTGGGGATTGCTTTAGTGGGGGGGGGCAGTATTGTGGGCACATACACATATAATGAAACATTCAAAAACACTGAGCCACACAAATAACCACAGGCACAATCTCACACACAAACAAACAAACAAACAAACAAACATTCTCACACACACACACACAGCAGGAAAAAAAAGGGGCTTTTTAAAAATTTGTTTTATTTTTTGCCACCCAGTCTCCTTATCTTTAGGAGAAATGGAGTGGATCCACAGTCCCCTGGTGGCCAGTGTGGGCTGCTCTTTTACACCCCTGATGGAGCTATTGCTCAATCTATTTCTGTGGGAAGTATTCAGTGTCTCCATGCAAAGCGTGGCGATCCTGAATGTTACTGCTGCACACTGCCGAGTGTTCAGTGTCTCCATGCAAAGCGTGGAGATCCTGAATGTTACTGCTGCACATTGCCGAGTGTTCAGTGTCTCCATGCAAAGCGTGGCGATCCTGAATGTTACTGCTGCACACTGCCGAGTGTTCAGTGTTTCCATGCAAAGCGTGGAGATCCTGAATGTTACTGCTGCACATTGCCGAGTGTTCAGTGTCTCCATGCAAAGTGTGGCGATCCTGAATGTTACTGCTGCACATTGCCGAGTGTTCAGTGTCTCCATGCAAAGTGTGGAGATCCTGAATGTTACTGCTGCACACTGCAGAGTGTTCAGTGTCTCCATGCAAAGCGTGGAGATCCTGAATGTTACTGCTGCACATTGCCGAGTGTTCAGTGTCTCCATGCAAAGTGTGGAGATCCTGAATGTTACTGCTGCACACTGCAGAGTGTTCAGTGTCTCCATGCAAAGCGTGGAGATCCTGAATGTTACTGCTGCACACTGCAGAGTGTTCAGTGTCTCCATGCAAAGCGTGGCGATCCTGAATGTTACTGCTGCACACTGCAGAGTGTTCAGTGTCTCCATGCAAAGCGTGGCGATCCTGAATGTTACTGCTGCACACTGCCGAGTGTTCAGTGTCTCCATGCAAAGCGTGGCGATCCTGAATGTTACTGCTGCACACTGCAGAGTGTTCAGTGTCTCCATGCAAAGCGTGGAGATCCTGAATGTTACTGCTGCACACTGCAGAGTGTTCAGTGTTTCCATGCAAAGCGTGGAGATCCTGAATGTTACTGCTGCACACTGCAGAGTGTTCAGTGTCTCCATGCAAAGCGTGGAGATCCTGAATGTTACTGCTGCACACTGCAGAGTGTTCAGTGTCTCCATGCAAAGCGTGGCGATCCTGAATGTTACTGCTGCACATTGCCGAGTGTTCAGTGTCTCCATGCAAAGCGTGGCGATCCTGAATGTTACTGCTGCACACTGCAGAATGTTCACTGTCTCCATGCAAAGCGTGGCGATCCTGAATGTTACTGCTGCACACTGCAGAATGTTCACTGTCTCCATGCAAAGCGTGGAGATCCTGAATGTTACTGCTGCACAGTGCCGAGTGTTCAGTGTCTCCGTGCAAAGTGTGGAAACGCTGAATGTCACTGCTGACCCAGGAAGCACCTCTAGTAAATACCTTAAGCTGAATTGTAGAAAAGTTAAAGTTTATACAAAGAGCAGTGTCTTAGACACAGCATAGTAATATTGAATATATAAAGGGCTGATACAAACTGCACTTTGCTGACCAGTTTGTTAACAGGGTAGTACAAATGATGCAAGAAGACTATTACAGCAATGGAAAGGTTTCTTAGCGCGGAGTAAAGGAGAGGGATTCTCTGCTTAAAAAGCTAAAGGTTCCATGGAGAAAGTTGATTGCAATATAAAAGACAATTATGCTTTTTCAGCAAAACTGGATATTTCTTCAATGTGCTTCTTGTTGCAATCCTTTGGATTAAAAGGAGCAGGAGAGTGGTTTTATATGTACAACTTAATAAACACATCAGTGTAGATTATGGTGTTATGGTCATCAATGGGTTTATGGTGTTATGGTCATCAACAGCAGGTTTACCTTGCTGTTTTACAATGTGTCCAAAATAATATCAAAGCCTGAATTTATGTATTTATTTTAAATAACAATACTCCCATGTCTATTTTTTTTCTTCCTTTTTAAAATTTACTCCACGATTGCCCCTTTAGATTCAACCCGCACCCATTCACACCTCCCTGTAGAAACTCATCAACATTATTAAATGTTCCCAAGTACCAAAGGGAGGTAAGTGAGTTAACAACTGTAGTGGGGTGTCTGAGAGACTGTTTTTACCGGCTGCACCAAGCTGAATTATATGCAAGGATACGATTTGTTTTATTGAATACATTCGTGACTTTTATTCTAATGTGGTGCCTTTTGTTCCCTTGTTATTTTTGGGAGGATTGAATACTGGAAGTGAAAGTACCAGAATATCTCCATCCCACCAAAGAGGTTATACTTGAGCCATGGACACAAAGGCTCAGGAAAATATGAGTGGGATGTTACACAAGTCATATTTCACTTATTGATTGGTACAGATTATATTGCCCTATTGTGAGCATATTATCTTTAAGAAAATCAAATTTGGGGGTATATTTTATTAATTTATATTCCTTTTTCACCTATGTATGTTTGAATACTCACATTGAAGGAGAATATGATCACTTCCTAGTGCGCTATCCACTGTGTTTTGCATTTGGGTTTATTTTGTGGAATTTAGTAATTGAGTTAACTGTGGATTTGTAGCAGCACTGACATTGCGCCCGGTTGTATCACACGCTTTGAATCGTGTCTGCATAATAATAGCAGAGTTCCTGTATTAATTATTGGGAATGTGTGATGTCCTCTTAAAACAGAACTAGTTTTGTCTATCCTACTGGGAGGAAAACAGAAGTCTTGTGTAATTTAAGTGAGTAACCAAACCTTGTCTAGCTATGGTGTTAAATATTTAATAGAACACAAACTTGAGAATTCCACTTTTGATATGGGTTAAGTGTAGTAATAGACAAAAAAAAAAATAATGAGTATAAAAAAAAGGTAGCAGTGCAATTTTTCTATTAGATCCTTTAATTAGATGTTTAATAGCGGCACAAATTTTTTTTTCATATTAGGGGCAGTGTTTAAGGGTTTATTTTCTTTCAGATATACGCACAAGACTTGAGAAACTATATGAAGCATACTGCATGCAGAGAATATATTAATATTTTGAGACTAAGTAAAAGATAAATAAATCCCAATTGTTGAAGTAGATTTAAAGGGACACTACAGTCACCCAGACCAGTTCATCTCATTGAAGTGATCTAGGTGCAGTGTTCCTGTCCCTTTATCCCTTCAATGTACATCCTTGGACTGAATATTATTTTGTATTCACTCAGTAAAAAGTACACATTGGAAAAAAATAAATAAAACATAGAATGGTTATATCGGACAGCAAGTAATTGGCATGCAAAATAATGACAGAGACAAACAGTGAAGAAGGCCCTACTCAAAATGGTTTACAGTCATAGTTACATAGTTACATAGCTGAAAAGAGACTTGCGTCCATCAAGTTCAGCCTTCCTCACATATGTTTTTTGCTGTTGATCCAAAAGAAGGCATTAAAAAAAAAAAAAACAAAAAAAAAAAACAGTTTGAAGCACTTCCAATTTTGCAACAAGCTAGGAAAAAAATTCCTTCTTGACCCCAGAATGGCAGTCAGATTTATCCTTGGATCAAGCAGTTATTACCCTACATTGAAAGATTATATCCTTATATATTCTGTTTTTGCAAGTATGCATCTAGTAGCTGTTTGAACATCTGTATGGACTCTGATAAAACCACTTCTTCAGGCAGAGAATTCCACATCCTGATTGTTCTTACAGTAAAAAAAACCTTTCCTTTGCCTTAGACGAAATCTTCTTTCTTCTAGTCTAAACGCATGACCTCGTGTCCTATGTAAAGTCCTGTTTGTGAATAGATTTCCACACCATGGTTTGTATTGGCCTCGAATATATTTGTATAATGTTATCATATCCCCTCTCAGGCGACGTTTTTCTAAACTAAATAGGTTTAAATTTGTTAACCTTTCTTCATAGCTGATATGTTCCATTCCTTTTATTAATTTTGTAGCCCGCCTCTGAACTTTTTCTAGTGCCATAATATCCTTCTTTAGAACAGGTTCCCAAAATTGCACAGCATATTCAATGTCCATATAGAGCAGGGGTGCCCAAAGGGTAGATCCTCAGATTTTGTAGAACTACAACTCCCATGATGCTTTGCATGCCTTAGGTTTGCCTTTAACATGGCAAAAGCATCATGGAAGCTGTAGTTTTAAAACATCTGGGGATCTACCTTTGGGAACCACTGATTATAGACCATTTATAGTATTTTTCCCAGCGCACTTTCTGTGTCTGTACAATTTAAAGTGAACCTGTTATGAAAAAGATATCTTACCCGAAATTGCTCCCATATACAAAATATAAAGATTTACTTACTTTTCCTCCATTCCAGGGCCGCTTCGTGTAACACCCACTCTTCCAGGCCGTCCCATCACATCCCCAAGCAGGGCAAATCTTGTCATTGAACTCGGCTCATTGGCTTTGTTGCCGGAGTCGGAACAGGGTGATGTCCCATTACTCCTTTCTTATATTCCCCATTCCCAGTGCTAGTTTGCATAGCAACCACAATACGTGCTGTGGTTCCAATAGGTGGAGAGCAGAGGGACCTACTGTGGGAGGTCTTTTCTGCTCTCCTTTGTCAGTCAATATGAGAAAAGAAAACTTTTTTTTTTTTAATAGTTTTTTTTACTCCTACTCTAAACATTTGTGAGCAAAACTGCTAGCACAATGTATAGATAATATCTTATGCTCAATCGAATGAGCACAAGTTGCTTGGGTCATGACAGGTGCCCTTTAACATTTAATAAAAGCTATTCAAGAGAAAATAAAAGAAATATTCTCAGCACTACAGGATGCCTAATAAAGGTGTGTGCACCTCCCTTAAAATATATATATACAGTATACAGATGTGTTCTCCAATGTGTTTAGAATCAAATCTCCCCTGCAATCCAGTGCCAAGGTAGTCTCCTCTCTGCAGTTGATTTCTCTGCTGTGTGATCATTAGCCATGATGAAGTCGGCTGAATCCAATGCTTCTACTTGAGGAGCACAGGGAACATGGGGTACATGCTCAGCAATTGTCAGGCTCCTTAAATATGAAACTTCTCAGAGAAGCACTGCATCAAATGCTTCTCTATGAATTAGCAGTGATAGGGGTCATCATGTTGTATGTGATGACATCAAACACAAAGACCTATAAAAATTGTTTTTTTAAGCAGAATATGCTTTTAGCGGCCTCCTGTCTGACAGCCACTTGAGGCATGTTTTAGGCAAAATTTAAACATTTCTCTGAATCAGTAATGTTTTCCAATGCCAGAAAAGAGGGGAAGCATCTATGCACCAAAACCACTAAGGATGTAGTGATTTTGGTGCTTAAAGTATCCCTTTAAGAAAATCTGAATTACTACATTAATGAAACTCCGTGTTTTGTTGGTAGTTTGTACACGAAGTTCATAAACAATACACCATGTGTTTTACTGCATAGCTGAAATCTCTAAAGAGTTAGAATAAATAACTTTGTACTTCTTAACATATAGTCGTGCCAAATTAAAAAAAAAAAATTGCAGCAGATCAACATTTAGTTTTGTTTTTGTTTTTTCTGGCAGCAAATTGATCCGTAAGTAACTAAAATGTGATAATGCGCATATGATAAATATATACTTCCCATTAAAGCTATTTCTCTTAAGATTTCAATTTTACGGTATTCTGCCTCTGCTGATGTTCACAAAAACATAAAACACAAGAGATTTTCTGCTGGTAACAATGGTTACAACATTGATTAAATAACTCATTTTAATATCAGATAATAAATGGAAAAAAAGAAAAATAGTAAACTGTAATCTTCTCTATTAACTTACATCAAACGCAAGCTCTATAAAACTTTAAATGGTATAAGTTTAAAAATATATCTACTCCGGGAGAAATTATGCAGAGGAATGTTTGAATACTGTACAGGATTCTTTTCAAACTCCATCACAGATAACTGCTGTGATGAAGAGATATGCAGGTTTATTTAGTTGTGAATTGTCAGGAACGAAGCGAATTGCCAGCAGTCAATTTTACATCCGGTGTCAGAAAACACAATCTGGGAACAATCAGTCAAGCTTACAGTTTGGCTAATTTAATATAAACGTTTGCATTTACTTTGAATTCCTACAAGTCACACTTTAATGAATAATCCTCACACTATACAAAATTGCCATATCAAGGGTTACTCTGCCTCACAACTATTCTGGGTCTGGCATACCATGTTTGTTCCCTGGTGTCCGGCCATCTGGGAATTGTCTCCACAAATTGTGGCACAACGGCATTGTTAGATGCACGCATGCTGTATTATGTAATCTGAGGGCATTGAGCCCAAGGCGAGCACTTTGAAAAGCATTTTTACCGCAAAATGCTAACATTGACATTTATCTGAAACAGAGTCCAGGCAACAAAATCATTTCATTAAGATTAAGTGGGCTTGATGCTTAGATTGTCCTCTTAAAGGAACACTATGGGCACCATAACAACTTCATTGAAATTAGGTTGTTATGGAGCCAGAAGGTCGGCTGGGTGCTTTCTTGCTTGAAAAGTTTAAATTGTTCTCAAACTGTTTAACTCCAAATATTGCGTTGATCATCATATTTCTCATTCCTCCAGTGGAATCCAACTTCTGATATGTTTTTTTAGGAAGCACACAGTACCTCCGGGCAGGGGCACCGCTGATTGGCTAGAGTGGTCAGCTGATGGCTGGGATTTAGACTCCAAGAGAGCCATGACGCAAAAATGGTTTGAAGGAAAAGGACTGGACAGCACCCAAAGACTGCTTAAAATAAGCTGTGGTTGCTATGGAGTTTATTACGCCCGTTTAAAAAGACTGTGAAATAAAGACCAGTGCAGGATCTAATATTTCTAATGCGTGAGTGAATTAAATCTCATCACATTTCATAAATCTAGGCCAGTCTATCATATCTTATTTACATTTAAGATGCAACTATTATAACTGCACTGGCAATCAGACAGTTCAAAGGACTGACTAATTAGTTGATTTACATTCTGCATAAATATTTATGTGCTACACGTATTGAAACATAACTGTATTGATCCAAGAAGAAAGAATATTAAAGGTCTAGTTCAGCACCAATTATTTGCCCACAAAAATGTGAACTCTTTCTGGGAAATCTGAATGAATGCACAAGTGTGGATTTAACAGATCATTCAGGTTACCTACAGATTACTAAATACTAAACAAACTGGTGGATAGAACTCTGCCTCAATGTTAATTACAGGCTAAATACGAATGGCCCTCTATACATTTCTCCATTTGGAAGTACAATATATTTATTGTATTCAATTATTATAGTAATCATACAATTATTTATGTTGATAAAACCTGAAGACAGGACAATGGGAATGAATATTATTCCCAATTCCACTGACAGAATCAGTTTCTATTTACAATTCAGTATTTAAAAGAAAACTATCGCATTAGGAATACAAACCTGTGTTCCTAATTCTATAAATAATTGTGAAAAAAAATATTTTATTTACATGCAGAGATCCAGTTCCAGCAGCTTCTTAATCCCCAAGCTCTATTCTTTGGTCCAATTTAAAGTTCCTTATAGAGAAGCAACGGGGACGACGATGGGCATGCGTGGCCATTTAAAAGGCTCCAGCAAATGTGAATGCAATTGCATCCCCTTATCTAAAAGCTCATATTATCCTAACATTCTACACTATGTAGTGTTTAGTTCTCTTTTTATTTCATATTGCATTATCCACCTGGAGCAAGAGACGATAGCTCCATTTCCTGTAAGTGTATCTATCTCGTCCGTCCGTCCGTCCCATATTTACTTGTAAAATATACACTATATTATCCTCCTTTTTTCTATTAGTTCTATATATCATCCAAGTACACATCAAGGCACTAGTTCCAACTCCTCCTTACCAATCTCTCATTACTTCCTGCTTGTCTCGCTAAACATGAGCATGTTCTCTCGAATAGCATTGAATAAAATACTAAGTGGCACTCTGTAAAGCTATCGTACATTAGGAGTCAAGACAGCTTTTGGTTTCCAAGGGACTTTGGCAGTCAATACTTGTTCATATTAGTCATTTCTAAATTTTAATCTACCATTGGGTACAAATATTTAAATGATTAAACATATGATAGACAAGTAATTGGCATCTACAATTTCACTTCTTTCTTATATTATCTCAGCGACAAGTGTTGTAGAATATCTAAAAGGCTTCTCTGATTCATCTTAGTTTACCTCTCCATATGTATTTAGTTAATTTTTTCCCTACTCCTGGATTCATAAAGATAACTGTTTAACATAGGAAGTAGTTAAATGTATCTAATCCAACAACACATTAGTAGGTTTCAACTTTCAATCAATTTGCTCTACCGCTAATACCAAGATTCATGTATTACGATTTAGATAATACACAGGAAATTGAGAGCAGATAAAGATCATTTAATGGATTTCAATCTTTACTGCATAATCCGTGGCTTTAATTTAAAATTACCCAATCTCCAAGGGTATTTTTCTACATGGGCAATTTGCAAATAACTATGTAATTTAGAGTCTGGCTGACATTTTTTTTCAAAACAAGTTAATTTAGTATTGAAGATTATATATTTTTAGAAAGGTAACTTTTCTACTTTGCACAATTAGTAAGAATATATTTTTAAAATTATAAGATTTGTTTATACTTTCATGTTCTAGATCTCTTTAAGCACCATAACCTCTACAGTATGCTTTAGTAGTCATGGTGTCAAGAGTGCCCTGGCATCCTTCCACATAAAGTAGTAAAAGAGACTGCGAATAGTCTGATAGCAAAATCGGGGTCCACCAGGTGCTGGTCACTGGCTCTGACTTCTGGTCACTGTACAGTACACTCTGTTTGCCTTCGTGACTAATAGACCATGATACTACTTACAATGAGAAATTAGTGATAGACTGAGAGCATCAGTTGGCTCTCTCAGCTTCTCACCGGATAGCAAGACAAACCTTCCTGTACATGATCGTAGCCAGAGGTGGAGTAAGGGAGGTAGTGGTGATGGGCACCAGTGGACAACTTAAAGCATTTGAATAAGTTTAACCCTGCATGGTAAGACAATACCCAGGCATACATACCACCGTAAAAACTTAATTGAGCTAAAGATGTTATGAGGCGGGAGTGTTGATTTAATGCATGACCTTCCAAGTGTATGGTCAATACACTTGTAAGGCAATGTAGCGGACCACGGGTAACCTGACCGGTTACCTCCACTAATTTCCTTCCTTCAGCCTGTCAGGAACCATTTTGAGTATAAAGAGACCCATTCCCCCCCCAGTAACTGAACGACACACAGTCCTGGAGGTACAACACAATTTTATTGGCCACACACATCGTTTATGCATAGCCCAATGCAAGGGGTCTTTAACTCACACAAACAGGGGTTGTATCCCAGGATCCTCTACACCATGGAGCCCAAGCACGGGAACGGGGGGGTCGCTGGCCCTTTGTCTCCCAATTATGGAAAGCCTGCCACTCAGGAGAGGGGTCTATCGCCCAAGGTGATAGGGGGTCTCCCCCTAGGTAGTGTTAGTCTGTGAGGAGCTCTCATTAATGGTTTCCCTTGCGGTTTGTGGTTTCACACTTATGTTGCGAGGAGTGAACGTTCTAACCTAGCGTCCTAAATGGGGGTACTGAGTGGTCCTCGTTCGGGAGGCGAATGGATTCCCTTGGTGGGAGCACTCCCGAACGGGTAGCAGGCACAATAGATGAAAACACATTGCAGCAGAAAGAGGAGAATCATGAACAGGTGGCGGTTCCACCACATGCAATATGTTTATTCTTAAAATGATCCCAATTGCAGTGATGTGGTATATCTAAAAAAATATAAATAAATCATATTTATATATACACACACACACACACACACACATACACACACACACACATACATACAAACACACACACACACACACATCAAAAAAATTAATAGGCATATACACTGTTTAAAGTGTGCAAGTGTATAGGTAAGAAAAAGGGTCTTAAATTTAGTAGCCTTGACCATTCAGTAACACTATCAACCTTACCTCATACACAGTTCAACTGCTGCTGTATTGCAGATTAATTAACTCATCTCTATATAGACTGTCTCCACCCATTTAAAAAGAAAAATTTCCCTTCCAATCTATTCAGGGATGTACAGCCAGGAAACAGCATCATGGGAGTTGTAGTTTGAATGCTTGCCCATACCAGCAACAATAACGCAATATGGATAATGTATTGTATAGTGCAATTCTAGGGAAAACTAAATTATCACAGGGATTTCTCAACGTTTAGAGCTTTGCCCTGGAGTGATTGTTTTTAGAATGCTTCCTGAGTTTGTAATACATACAGGCTTTATACCTTGAAAATACATAACAAGGTATGTACGTTTATATGAATGCTTCCTCTATTACTCAGACATCTGCTAGATAATTATAGATTTCTGAAAAGAATATGATTTGACGTGATCAACATTATCTTTGACTCACATTTCTACAAAGGGACTCAAACAATTTAAACGTTGAAAACAGAAATTTCCATTAATTAAAGGACGGTTACATAGACTAGTTTAACACACACACCTCGGCAAACAAAGACATACCAGCCTAGACCATTGTCTCACATCCCATCGATGGGATTAAAGAGCACTTATGCAAAATTGAAAATCAGGAAGTTTATAAGCAACACAATATTCATACATCATATAATGCTATACATGCAATAGACATCTCTCTGAACAGGCTATGAAATATTTGTTCAGTGTAGCTTTCGATGCATACTTTGATGACTATTGAGGTAGCACAATGTATAGATTAGATTGCACACCGTACGCACCGTAACATTTTTATCTGTGGATGAAAAGTCGCCTTTAAAAAATTTTTTTTTCTTTTTTTTCGAAATCTGTAATAAAGTTCTCGTGAAAAAAATAAACACAAAAAGTTTCAATGCAATCAGTTAACGGCAACTATTACTGTCAATTTCCTTAGTCAGTGGTTTGAGACATGTTGATTACCAAACCTGTGATGTGAATTAAAAAACAGACATTAATCACAAACGGAAAGGTGTTTGTTGTTGTTTACATTAATTTTTTTTTTTTTTTAGACTTGCCTTAAGTTATAGAGTTGATTTAATTATGCAGATAGCGTTGTGCGTGTTTTGACAGATGAAAATCCTGTAGCATTTCATAAATAAAAGTTGGGTTCATTAACCATGGAAATTAAAACTTCTCACCGCAGTAACTAAACGTTTTGCTGTCTGAAATAAAATGGCTTTGCTAGATTACATTTTAGAAGACAAAAGTGACATATGTCTACATGTCTTGAATTGTGCAGGGTAACAAGCCTGTCATGAGGTTTTACCCAAACTATTGCTGAGTTTTTAATGCTTAAAGACAACTCTTTGGGACAAGTTTGAAACGAGGAATGATTAAATAATTGCAATGTAGAACAGCTCACTTGTGTTTAGAATGTGTATAAGAAAAATTACTTTACCGTAACGAATTCTAGAATGTACGTTTGCAGGGTTATTCAATAAAATTGGTTCTAGGTGAATTCTAAGTAAATATCAAGTTTAAGGACAAAAAAACTGAACTGAAAACAGAACACACTTTGAGAATTTTTCTAATTCAGCTAGTTTGGCCTACATTTTGAAAAACAATTTGAATTTCCTTCGAATTCCTGGCAATTCTCACTTCAATGAATAAGCCTGTAAGACATCAGAATGGAGGTTTACCAAGGCAAAGATGGGCACTATTCCGAGGGAAAGGGTAAATAGGAGTAATCACCGCAGAAACCAATAGATTGTCTCTCAACATTTAGCACTTTGCACCCATACCATAATAGCACCTGTTCTGCTGTGATTAATCTCCCATTTAAAGTTTTTATTTTTTTTAAAGCACCTAACGGACAGCTCTCATATACGAAACCTCAAGTCAATCAGCCACAAATTATTTGCCGTTGTCATTATTCCTACACAACATTTAAGTTTCTCTCTTCTCATACCCCTGCGAAAAAAAAGTCCAAAATTTTGATGCAAGTCAGTTAGTTCTTGAAATAACTGTCACTACGCCAACAATTTAGATATCCAGAGTAACATATGCAGTACCATAAATAACAGCGTGAAGATTCAAATTCAATTCATTTTTCTCTAGAAACCTTACTTTGTACCATATTGTAGGTAACAAAAAAAATCATGACAGCCTTTTTAAAGTTAGATCAAGTGGTATAAAGGAATTTCATGTTTATGTCATTACTGTCTTGACTCAAAATATAATATACAACATAACATGCCCGTGATACGGCGCTGGATTTGACATGTTACATAACGCAAGCATTTCATACACCGCTACCCCAGCTGCTCAGAACATGACAACATGCATGAAGTGCAACTACTTGCAACAATAACTGTATGGACATGTTGATATTTTAACCCTTTCAGGACCGCTGACGGTTCAGGACCGTCAGCGGTAAAACATGCGTTTGGACCGCTGACGGTCCTGAACCGTCATAACGGTCTGGGGCTACTTACCTGATCGCCGTCGGTCCCACGGCGGCGATCAGTGCTCCACCCGGTCCAGGGGGGTTGCCTGTCTGCCCGGGCAGTCCCCCCTCGGCAGATCAGGACCCTGCGGCCATGTGATCACTCGATCACATGACCGCAATAGGTGTCTGTGTATCTGCCTGCAGGGGGACTGTCTGTGCTGACAGGCAGTCTCCCTGCAAGTGAAAAATCAAAAAAATAAAGTTAAAAAAAAACAGTGTAAAATCAGTGTAAAAAAATAATAATAATATGTGTATATATATATGTGATATATATACATGTATTATATCTATATATAATATATGTATATGTATCATATATATATAATGTCATATTAAGTGTATTTTTATATTTATATATACGTATATTAATATAAAAATACACTTATATTTAAATTACACACGAATATATACAATATATATAATTGCTATATATATGGTATATATATATATTATTATAAAATACAAATAATATGTTAATAAAAATAAATAACAAAAAATAAAAATAATTTTTAATAATTATAAAAAAATATTTATATATGCAATTTTATTCTAACAGTATTTTGATATATATATAAATATATATTTATATCAAAATATACTTAGAATGTAATGATATATATATCTATGTATAAATAAATAAATAAAAACAATACGAAATATACATATGTCCATATACATAATTACATAAATAATTTCATAAATATACACGTAGACGTCAAATATATAAATATGTATATATATTAAAATTCTACATGTGTATTTATGTAATATTTTTACCTAATTAAGTAATTTTAATGATTGCAATTTGAGGGACCTGCCTGCCAACCCAGGCCGAAAGTCCAGATAATTTAATTTGCTAGCACTGTGTTTAACCCTGTAACTTTCTATGACACCCTAAAACCTGTACATGGGGGTACTGTTTTACTCGGGAGACTTCGCTGAACACAAATATTAGTGTTTCAAAACAGTAAAACATATCACAGCGATGATATTGTCAGTGAAAGTGAAGTTTTTTGCATTTTTCACACACAAACAGCACTTTCACTGAGGATATTATTGCTGTGATACATTTTACTGTTCTGATACACTAATATTTGTGTTCAGCGAAGTCTCCTGAGTATAACAGTACCCCACATGTAGAGGTTTTATAGTGTTTGTGAAAGTTACAGGGTCAAATATAAGGCTTGATTTTACTTTTTTTTTAATTGAAATTTGTCGGATTGGTTAGGTTGCCTTTGAGAGCGTATGGTAGCCAAGGAATGAGAATTAGCCCCATGATGGCATACCATTTGCAAAAGAAGACAACCCAAGGTATTGCAAATGGGGTATGTTCAGCCTTTTTTAGTAGCCACTTAGTCACAAACACCGGCCAAAGTTAGCGTTTCTTGCATTTTTAACACACAAACAAATATAAATGCTAACTTTGGCCAGTGTTTGTGACTAAGTGGCTACTAAAAAAAACTGGACATACCCAATTTTGAATACCCTGGGTTGTCTACTTTAAAAAAATATGTACATGTTAGGTGTGTTTCAGGGATTTATGACAGATAACGGTGTTACAAGGTCACTATTGATACATTTAAAATATATATATATTGAAACAGCAATTTCCTACTTGTATTTATAGGCCTATAACTTGCAAAAAAAAGCAATAAAGCATGTAAACACTGGGTGTTTTTAAACTCGGGACAAAATTTTGAATCTATTTAGCAGTTTTTTTCATTAGCTTTTGTAGATAAGTAAAAGATTTTTCAAGTAAAAGTCCAAAAACATGTTTTTTTTTTTAATTTTTCACCATATTTTATTATTTTTTTTAAATACAATATTGGACATAATACAAATAATGGTATGTAAAGAAAGCCCCTTTTGTCCTGAAAAAAACAATATATAACTTGTATGGGAACCGTAAATGAGAGAGGGGAAAATTACAGCTAAACACAAACACCACAAAAGTGTTAAAACTGCTCTGGTCCTTAACGTACAAACATCGCAAAAACAGGCCGGTCCTGAAGGGGTTAAAGGGACACTATAGTCACCTGAACAACTTTAGCTTAATGAAGCAGTGTTGGTGTATAGAACATGCCCCTGCAGCCTCACTGCTCAATCATCTGCCATTTAGGAGTTAAATCCCTTTGTTTATGAACCCTAGTCACACCTCCCTGCATGTGACTTGCACAGCCTTCCATAAACACTTCCTGTAAAGAGAGCCCTATTTAGGCTTTCTTTATTGCAAGTTCTGTTTAATTAAGATTTTCTTATCCCCTGCTATGTTAAAAGCTTGATAGACCCTGCAAGAGCCTCCTGTGTGTGATTAAAGTTCAATTTAGAGATTGAGATACAATTATTTAAGGTATATTGCATCTGTTTGAAAGTGAAACCAGTTTTTTTTTTTCATGCAGGCTCTGTCAATCATAGCTAGGGGAGGTGTGGCTAGGGCTGCATAAACAGAAACAAAGTGATTTAACTCCGAAATGACAGTGAATTGAGCAGTGAAATTGCAGGGGAATGATCTATACACTAAAACTGCTTTATTTAGCTAAAGTAATTTAGGTGACTATAGTGTTCCTTTAACGTAAAACAGAGACTAACAACCACTGCTAATAATGACTGCCATAAAATCGCTGTACCATAAGGAGGCATTTTTCAGAACTGGAAACCTTGCTTGCTAAAGACAAACTATAACAATTTAATATAATTAAACAAAAACAAAAAAATAGTCTGTCACTTAAAGGACCACTATAGTGCCAGGAAAACACACTTGTTTTCCTGGCACTATAGTGCTCTGAGGGTGCCCCCACCCTCAGGGACCCCCTCCCGCCGGGCTCTGGGGAGAGTAAAGTGTTAAAACTTACCTTTATTCCAGCGCCGGGCGGGGAGCTCTCCTCCTCCGATCCTCCCTTTCAGCTGAATGCGCACGCGCGGCAAGAGCTGCGCGCGCATTCAGCCGGTCTCATAGGAAAGCATTTACAATGCTTTCCTATGGACGCTTGCGTGCTCTCACTGTGATTTTCACAGTGAGAATCACGCAAGCGCCTCTAGCGGCTGTCAGTGAGACAGCCACTAGAGGATTTGGAGGCTAGATTAAACCTATTATAAACATAGCAGTTTCTCTGAAACTGCTATGTTTATAAAAAAAAAAAAAAAGTGTTAATCCTAGAGGGACCAGGCACCCGGACCACTTCATTAAGCTGAAGTGGTCTGGGTGCCTAGAGTGGTCCTTTAAGGTGCTGTTCTACTAGTAATTGAATGTTTTAATGAAGAAGTATCGCCTAATTGTTGGTTACAGTCCTGTTTTTTGGGTCTGTTTTATTTTATTTTATTACTTAACCCTTTAGGGATCCCAATCGGATCACTATGGGATGTCCTGATTCATTGTTTTATTGCAATTGTATGCAACTTTGCATTCTTTAAATGAGTGGGAAATTGCATTTTGACATAGGATACTTAAAGATTAGATTGTTGGGTGGTAAAGGACATGCACTTCAAGGTTAAAAATAAATTATTTGTTTTGACGAATTATGCAGACATTGATCATGGCTTTGAATATTTCAGGATGAGCTAGTCAAAACCAAGAAAACTAACTGTAACGGAGCTCCCTGTACCCAGACTGGGTACCTCTGCCAAGGACTGCTTCCTAGCTGGAACAGGGGACAAACCGCAGCACTTCCGCCCACAGTCACCATGGCTTGACTGGGGACCTGGAACAGCGCGCTCTCCTGGAGCCGAATGGGGAATTCGCTCTAGATACCCCCAGGCACCAGACGCTACTCAGTCCTGGGAGCTCTAGTCCTTACAGGGACTTTCCCCGTTGAATCCCCTGCAAGCTGGAACGGCAGACACAGGACTAAATCTTCTTTCCCTCCAATAACAGGACGACACAGTTTTGGAGTGTAAACTGAAATAGATTTTAATAGTGTCACACTTGGCCTTATATGACAGTCCCCATGCAAGGGTTACGCCCACACGGACCTTGTTGGGGACAGGGACACAAACTTACAAACCAATAACACATTTACAATGTAAGGCACTCCCACACATGGGATACAATCACTGCCCTCTGCCTGGGAGATAATTGAATACAAACACAATAAAACAAGTGAAAAGACGGCGCCATCAATAAAATTATAAAAAATTAAAATTAAAACTAGGAGCAGCACCTAAACAGGGTATTAGCGGAAAAACACTCCTAAAAGAGCACACCTATTGTTTGTTTTTTGGGAGATAATTGAAACAGATACTGTATTAACCCAATTATCTGCAGGCAGAAAAAAAAAAAAACACACACATTTTTAAAAAGTCCCAAAAGTACCCGAAAACACATAATATCCCCCCACAAATATTACATCCCCTAGTAGACCTGATCTGGGTGACCAACATATCCAAAAATCACATAGATTCGTTCAGGGCTTCAGAAATTCTATGGAAGTCATTTATTTGACCGACTGCAGGCATGGTCCCATGCCCAAAACATTTCCAGAGAATCCGAGATTAGGGCCGGTCTAGTTCGGTAGTTTGAAAATGAACAAACTACTGAACAGAGTCAATAGTCTTACCCTGGAGCTTGAACCCTTCATCCAGACGAATGATCCCACCTAATAGTGTCCTAAGTTGAACAGAACCAAACGCAGGCAATGATGGAAGTCCAGTGGTGTTCGGGAGTTTGTGTATCCGATTTCAGTTCCATGAGATTCATGCCAAAACACTGCTGCCTGTGTTCATGCGAACAAGATGGCCGCCACCTCA
Source organism: Pelobates fuscus (assembly GCF_036172605.1). Taxonomy (NCBI): domain Eukaryota; kingdom Metazoa; phylum Chordata; class Amphibia; order Anura; family Pelobatidae; genus Pelobates; species Pelobates fuscus. The sequence goes on from NC_086324.1 coordinate 51,713,474, forward strand.
TGGTTGTCCATAGGAATTGCGGCCACCCAAACAATTAGAATGCTGCGGTGAGAAACATTCCAAGTTGTTAATAGGTTTAACAAGCTCCAGGGTGGTCTCTGGTTCGTGCGGTTGTTCGGTAAACTAACCATATAATCCCAATTGCACGAACAGAGATTTTTACATTATTTGTTCACAGGGTCTATAGTCTCGTGGCAAACTCAGGTAAAAAGGGTAGTTTGTCGCCTTAATGGTACCAGTAAAGATTGTTTTAGCAAAGAAAATAAATGCACATGGTTTTGATTTTGTTGTGGCAGTTGCCTTTGACAGAGTATGATCTTATCATGCTTTTGTTTTTTACATTTCAAAAGGCAACACATTAGCCTGGTCACATACTATGTTGTCTTAGGTGGGCAAGCTAAATATCCCCCATCAACAATATACTGTATATAAAGAGACTATGGAATAGTTTTGAATTTGATACTGCATTCATAATTTTCAGATCGGAGACATGTTTTCACATAACCTTTTATTATTATATTCGGCGCGTGGAGTGTGGAATTTGGAAAGGTTTCAGGCAATTACAAAGCAAGGCTCATCTGTTGGCGCAATAATAACATGCCAGTTAAATGTAAGAGATAATGATAGCGAGATTCAATTCGGTTTGCAATAAACAGGGCTTCATTCGGAGATGATACAGCAGACAGATTACAAGCAACCCTGTGGCAGAAAACTGCTGTAATTTCAGATAAATAATTCCTCATTACAAGAAAATAATAACGAGGTCACCCATCAAACAGCTTCTAAGATTAAAGAACCATCAAGAAGCGCTGCATTTTATTTTTAATATGCTGTCCTAAATACTTAAAAGGCAGGGACCACGAAAAGAAAATGACATCTTTTACGGGTTATGTACCTTTAAATATAAGCCTTTTTAGAGTTATGGAAACAATTGGTTATATTTACTATTTCAGTTGCATTTTCACAAATCAACAACTTCGGCAAAAAATATGTATACAAGGTATTTCTAAAGGCAACATAGGCATTTTGGCATTGATTTCATTCCAAAAACGAGTAGTATACAGAAATGATGGATTTTTATTCAAGGTACTCTGTAAATAGCAAAAAAATAAAGCATATAATTAAAGTTATTGTACTTGTTGTAACTAATCTGTACATTCCTAGTTCAAAACTCTTCAAAGCTCCTCTGCAAAGGAAAATCACAAATATGGCCAATGTAAATTAAAGCAAACTGCTTTGTGGGATACCATACATGTCTGTATACAGCTGATGGCTTATGTACAACCTGCTCCATCCACTTATAATAGCTTACTTAGAAGGGTAGATTCAAGTAACCAAACATGTGGGTTATTAATAAAAATAAAAAAATAAAAAAAACGTTCCCTAATCCTTTATAATCTATTTCTAGTAATATACACAAATATGCCTGGTCCTGTAAAAATAATTAGATAACAGTCTTACATCATGAGATGGTACACATATTTCTAAAATCTTTCAACACAAAGTTGGGCGGGTAAAATGCCTACATTTATCTAAATATGACCTACAGGATGGTTCCACAGACCCAAAGAATTTATCTTGCTAAAATGCTTTAGGTTTGAAGAGTGTGTCCTATTTCAATATACATTGGCACTTAAATTAACATTGTTACACTCCTCCTCCCCTATGCTGTCAATCAGACAACAGGTCCTGTTACTTCCTGGTTGTTTTGCTCAGTGGAGCTAAACTCAAGAGGCAGCAATAGCTTAGAGCAATAACTTTATGCATGTTTTCCTTTAGATCATATCTTCTAAATAGTAGTTAAAAAAAAAGAATTATTGGTCAGTGGAGGCATTCTACATTATTTTGAAGGAGTCCTTATTTATCAATATAATAGTAGTTGTTTCTCTGGGATACTCACAACTCAAAATGAAAAGAAACGTTCCATCCTGCAATGAAAACTGCCTGGAGTGTATTTTAATACAAAGGAATCAGATTTCATTAGGTTTATTGGTATGCAAGCGATCCATACATCACGCAGAAAGTACATTAGATAGGCTGCTGTATATAAGAAATGTACTAAAATCTGGGCAGGGGAAAAAAAAAAAAAAAAGTACTAATATACTAATAATGTAAATGATTGCTGACACTGTCTGAACTACATATAGTGCGATGGCATCTCAAACTAATTATACAGTTCTATATTCACTCCCTTGTTTCGCATCATTACTGAAGCACTTAAAAACTGCAGAGAAAGCATTAAAAAATGGATTCTAGGATGGCTGTTTTGAATGCATTCTGCAAATAGACAATAAACTTAAGTGACTGTCATCTGTGGAGCATGGAATATGTTTGAGAGAGGAAAGATGCACAGGGCATTTAACGACATATTTCATTTACTAATAAAAACCCCCAAAGCCAACCGTTCGCATATATACTAAGTGTCAAAGTCATAGCACATTTCAACAAATACATTAATTCCAACGTAGATATCAGATTGTCTGGAGAAGTAAAATTGCTAGTTTTGCTTTCGGAATGAAAGTTTGTGATTTTGTTAAGAACGCTGTTGAAACACCAAGATGTGCTGTAAAAATAATAATCTTAGTACATTTATGTCTAAATCAGAGGTTTATTAACTAAATTTCCTATGATACACAGGGAGCTCAGAGGTTGGCTAAGTGTCATGTGAATTTTAGTTCACAAATGTCTTGGGTTCCATACTTGGTAAGACATTGCAGCCCAACCATACCCCAACACCGATCATAGAAATAACGTCAGGTACCAATGAGCTGTGGATCCCATTATAAAAAAATAAAATAAAAAAAATATTACTGCTAATGACTAACAAATAACTTTTGGAAAGACATTTCTCAAGGTGATGAAAAAGGTTTTTTTTCCCCCTTTTCTAAATTCTACAAACATCTGTCAATCCCAATTAACATGTCAGTTTATGGTAAGCCCTGTAAGCATATTAATCAACATAAGTAAAGGACGTCATCATTGACTTGCTATAAATGGACTGAGAACTCAAGAAAAAGAAGAAATTAGCCTGGATGGGGTCCTGCGAGAGCAATCATTGAGCTGCAAGCTGCCCATGGCTGATGAGCTGCAAACTTTAACAGCCTTACCGTTGTCTATACTTGTGATGTACAAACTGTTAATATTTAATTGCAAGTAGGTATAGAATTACTAAACATTGAGTTAAAGGGACACTCCAGGCACCCAGACCACTTCAGCTCATTGGAGTGGTCTGGGTGCCAACTCCCACTACCCTTAACCCTGCAAGTGTAATTATTGCAGTTTTTTTAAAACTGCAATATTTACCTTGCAGGGTTAAGTCCTCCCCTAGTGGCTGTCTATTAGACAGCCACTAGAGGACACTTCCTGTTTCATAGCACAGGTTTTCTGTGCTAGAGCGTCGCTGGACGTCCTCACGCTGTGTGAGGACCTCCAGCGTCGCTCTATTCCCCATAGGGAAGCATTGAAATTAATTTTCAATGCTTTCCTATGGGGTGCGCTAATGCGCATGCGCGGCATTGCCGCGCATGCGCATTAGGTCTCCTCGGCCGGCGGGCGAGATCAGTCTCGCCCACCGGCCGACGTAACCAGAAGGAGGAGCGGCGGGGGAGGAGGAAGCAGCGACGTGGGACCTGTCGCTGCCCCTGGTAAGTGACTGAAGGGGTTTTCACCCCTTCAGTAACCGGGGATTGGTGGGTGGGAGGGAGAGGGACCCTCCAGTGCCAGAAAAACGGATCGTTTTTCTGGCACTGGAGTTTCCCTTTAAGTTTACAAATATACTTGCTCAATCAAGGCCAAACAAGATGGATTTTGAAAATACATTTTAATTTGATATTAGCCAATCCAACCTAATCCAGCATTCTCAGCCTAACACCGACATCGAAATTAAGACAGACTAGAGTGGAAGTTAATTCACACATTATCAAGCTACAATGTACTTATCGGTGCTTCTTCTATTGAAGCGATGGGGAAAGTGCTGCATTTGTGAGACGCCACAGGTTCACATGAGGAAGTATTTTCATTGCTTTGAAAGAGGATGATGTGATAAATCAATATAAAATAACATGGTAGCACTCGCACGGTGTGAGGGTTTTCACGGACCCCAATAACATTCTTCTTTGTAGTACCGAGCAGAAAAATAGAATAGTCATCATTCTGAAGGCGTTTGTGATTTTTCCTACCTGGACACCTCTCACAGTTTTAAGGCCAGGTGTTTGTGTAAGAACCAAAGGAAATCTGAGGGGGTCAGTCTTTCATAACAAACCTAGCATTCCCTTATAGATCATACATTAAACAGTGCAGTGAAAAAGCAATGTAATATTACTGGGCAGTCAATAAGTAGGTAAGGGGTATAGGCCTATCACAGCTACCTTACCTCATGTTTAAAGGGACTTTATATAATCACTAGAATCACTACAGCTTAAAGTTGTGTTTTTGGTGTCTATGTCATCTATTCAGAGAACGGGTACGGTTTACATTGCAGCCTAGTAACACCTCTAATAACAGCCACTCGAACAGGCACTTCCTGGCTCAGGTTGTGCAATACCATGCTTGGCATGGAGACACTGAATGTCCCCATGGGGAGATGCGGATTGGTGCAGTGCGATGTTTTGTCATTCACACTAGCCTCCCGATGCTTTTCAATGGATTGGCCAACATCGTCACGATTAGGCCTGAAAGAGCAGTGTAGCGACATAATAAAGTTAGTTGTTTTTTTTTTTTAAAAAAGGGTACTTTGTTACTCTATTTTCGGAGGGGGTAAAGAGGGTGGCAACCAACACATGCAGTCCAGCACCATGTTGTATTCCTAGAGGTTTCCTTTAATATAATTATACAACAGCCAAAAACCAAAACCACACTTCAATTAATAAATGAATAAAAAGATTTTTTTTTTTTTAAATATGTTTTGTTGGAATATCATTGTTTTTAAAACTACATGGAGAAGATAGATACAAAAAAAAACACATTACATTCTGAAAGTTCTAACTGCAATAAAGAGCACAAGAATAACTTCTCGTGTAACGTACCCGCACCCTACAGATACACTGCTTACACAAAACGGACGACGATAATATTTTAAACAGGCTTTAAACAAGTTTCATTCAGCTGATGTTCAAACAAACAGAAGAAAACAGCGTGTAGAAGTTCTCATGCAAGACTGCAGCAAGAGATTTAAGAGGCAGCGAGAGGAGATGTGAGTTTTGTGCCATGGTATGAAATCACATGTTTGGAGCAATAAAAACAACGTGTCAAAAACAAAATCCAGAACATTCCAACACTTTTATTGGTAAAACATATATTGTGAACTTTTGTGTATAGGAAAAAAAAAAAAAAGAAAAGAAAAAATTATACAATTATTTGGCGGTCGGGTATAAATTACATGGATAGTTTTATGGGGTGTTGAAACGAAATCCAAGTGTAATGTTACGGTTGTTCCTCTTCGGATTAGGAAAAATCCTAAGAAATGAAAAGGCCACAACTTGTTTTCCCTTTATTTCTATCCCTTAGGAAAATCTTCTGCATTAAGAACAGGGTATTGGGCGAGCACAGCAGTAAAAATTGAAGAAATCTACTATAATACTCATTATGATGATTATATTTTGTGATTTCAGAGACAAAATAAATTAGCATTATATGACCAGTTGATGCACATCAGCCAGCTGCTCAACACCACTGCAGCAAGACGCCACACATCAAGTGGACTGAGCTCTCGCTACTTCCCAGAGTGCCTGGATGCACATGTAAAGTATCTCTAAATCCCTGCTGGACAGTAAAAACCATATAGAGCAAAGTGGAAGACTCCTGATTGTATGCCTCTTCATGGATAAGGGAGAAATCTACCTGTACCTGCAGACAGATCCACTAAACCATGCTAAACAAATTAATGTCTAAAGGGACACTATACTTACCAGAACAACTACAGCTTATTGTATTTGTTCAGGTGAGCATAATTCGTCTTTTCAGGCGCTTTGCAATAAACACGGTCTTTTAAGAGAAAATGCAGTGTTTACATTACAGCCTAGGGACACCTCCACTGGCCACTCCTCAGATGGCTACTAGAGCTGCTTCCTGGGGCAGTGCTGCACACGGTCATTCAGTGTCTCCACATTCTGCACTGAGACACTGAACTTTCCTCAGAGATTCATTGATTCAATGCATTTCTATGAGGATATGCTGATTGGCCAGGGCTGTGTTTGGCTTGTACTGGCTCTGCCTCTGGGCTGCCTCCTTGACAAGCTCAGCCAATCCAATGCTTTCCTATGTTGTGACTGGCTCATGTTGTGACTGGCATTGTGACTGGCTCAGAACAAGACTTTTGTGACTGGCTCAGAACAAGACTTTTGACTGGAATAAAGGCAAGATTTTGCTATATTTAAAGGTGTGGCTTGACCGCCGTGCAATATGGCCGCTTTAAGTCAAAGCTCCAACACAGATGCCATGCCTGCCAGCAGCAACAATATGCAGCAAAACACCAATTTGTATTCCCCTGTACTTTGCCATGCAATTCGTAGATACGATAGCAGCTCACAAGACCCATAACTAGTCATCCTCAGGAAGTCAGTCAGTAGCAGCGATGCCGACAGGGCCTAGGCCACTCCAGCAGGCCACACATGATGGCGATGGTATGAGCACATGCCCCACAGCCTCACCCTGTTCTCCAGCCTCAAAGAGCTCTCAGGTATTTACATAAAAGTAAAATGCTCTGTTTCTAGAGTGGCTAGTTATCTTTGCCATATGGATATAAGTGGGAATGGTACACTAAACAGTGATGCAGTATTACTCCCATAGTCCACCTTTATAGCATACGCAGAACGGTCAGGAAGTCATAATTTGTTCAAAGGGATGCAAACCTGTTATACCATATTGGATAGGTTACGTGGGAGAACAGTGGTCATGCAGGGTCCCACTTTTTATTTACATTATTTTTTTTATTTTTTTTAAGACCGGCCATTTTTGTCTACAAGGCGTTTTTTTGTGGTTGTTAAAATGGACGTGATAAGACGCGGGGGGAAGGAATTTACCAGGGATGGGCTTGCTATGACAACAATTGGTTCTAATCTTTTTCTTTTCCCTTTCCATTTACATCACCTTCTCCAACAGTGTTATATGGGAGATGAACCGATTACCATTGGAGTTAATTGTTATGTAAAGGGAAATATAAAAGTTATTTATATACTCCGCTTATAATAGCATATTCCTTATCAATTGTACTCGTTGAACTTAGTTCTTTGATTATTCTGGGCTTTTTTGTGTGTTTTTCTTTATTTATTTAATTGGCAATCAGGGAAAGTCTGTGCATGATAGATACGATTACATCATTCCTTTTATGATTTTTGCTGACCTTTTCATTTTGATATCAAATAATGTCAATTCTATTGTACTTTAAAGTGTCGATTTCTTGACGTAAGTATAGGTGATGTTTCGTAAACAAACTGTGTACTACTGATTGTCGATCTAAAAATAATAAAAAAATAAATAAATGGGGTTCATTCTCCCTTTAACATATTCCAAGCATCAAAAATATTATAACCAAGTGATAGAGGGAAAAAAAAAATCAACACTTAAATGGACACTATTGTCAACTATACTACAACTACAGCTCATTGCATTTGTTCTGGTGAGTAGAATTATTGCCTTCAGGCTTTTTGATGTAAACACTGTATTTTCATAGAAAATCCAGTGGTTACATTAGAGCCTAGTGATAACTCCACTGGTCACTCCTTAAATGGCTACTCGAGGTGCTTCCTGTGGCAGTTTTGCCTAGTGTGCAGCACTGCCATTCAGAGTCTCCACCCTCTGCATGCAGTCACTGAAATTTCCTCATAGAGATGCAATGATTCAATTCATCTATACGAGGAGATGCTGAATGGCCAGGGCTGCATTTGGCTTGTGCTGGCTCTGCCCCTGATCTGCTTCCTTGACAGTCTCAGCCAAATGTATGAGGAATCATTGTGATTGGCTCAGACCACCACTTCTGAGGATGTCAGCAGACAGAGGCAGTGCAAACAGGTAGCAGCTGCAGACTTGAATACAAGTAAGATTTTACTATATTTAGGATGGCAAGAGGGGGGCCGGATGGTGGTTTTAACACTATAGGGTTAGAAATATATGCAAAAAATACTCAAGCTACTAGATAGGAGATCTAGACACGAGAGTCTCAACTGGAAATCTAAATATATTGAAAATAATAATGCATCAAAGAAAAAAAATATAATGATGAATAAAAAAAGGTAATAACAGTACATATATGTATAGCTACACATTATAAGGCAATACATATTCACACTGGACACTATAGGGTTAACTGCTGTCTTATCGGCAGTTGAGTGAGCTAGTATAGTGGGCTCTAAGTGATTGGACTATTTGAATTTCTCATTTGCATAATGAAACGTCGGTACTTTGGCGCCCGAACACAGACATATGCTTACCACCGATTGGTTTGTTTTTTAACTTTCAGCAAAGGTACTAAGGAAATACTAAGGATATAAGAGACCTTTTGATCAGTACAGATTTGGCCCCTGACGAAGGTGCACTATTGAGGCACCGAAATGCGCGTCAGGTTTTTCTTTTCTATCTTTCATCTATTCTCACAGGGCACCCTATCACTATGTGCAGGCAACCAACAATCCAAGTATGGTTCTGCACATTAGCACAACTTAATTCTTGTCTGTCCTTTTCCTGCTTATTGGTCTTGAACCTAGTCCAAGAGTGGAATATTCCAATGCCTTTTTGCAAAGGTTAGGTGGGGTAACGGCAATAGTGACCCTAAGTTCTGAGAGATCCTCTGACTTTATAGTTTGAAGTTTAACTATTTGTCACAAGTTCAGCTCCTATTGTAACTAATGTTAATTTAGATACTTTGTGCTAATCATGTATTGTTACAACAACTACATTACTTAACCTATATCCACACTGTGTGGTCTTATTGATTCAAGTTTTCATACAAGCTTATCTTTCCACTCAGCCATATGGGTCTGCCTATATCCCAAGGTTAATTAGATAGCTCCTTTTTCTTTAATAATATTTTTCTAGCTACCTATTGTTCTGTGGATATAAAGATTGCACTGGTTCTCGACCAGACTCTAGGTCTATGTGTGTGTGTATATTATATTTATATTCATTCTATTTATAATTTTTTCTGACATTGACCCTGTAAATCAAAATTAAAGTCTGGAGTCTGAAAAACTTTATAGACATTTGTTAGAGACCAGAGACTTTGGAGGTTAGCCATTTGGCTTCAGTAATTATCTATCTGTTTCTGATTTTTTTGTTTTTGGGAACACATATATGTACTGTTATTACCTTTTTTATTCATCATTATAATTTTTTTCTTTGATGCATTATTATTTTCAATATAATTAGATTTCCAGTTGATACTCTCGTGTCTAGATCTCCTATCTAGTAGCTTGAGTATTTTTTTGCAGTTACACGAATAGGGGTTAAGCCCCAGGACATTCTGGAGTGTCTAATAGGGTGTTCCTTTCTACAGGTTGTGTGGATTAGTCTTGCTTTTGACAACCATTACTTGTAGACTTTTTCTTTTGGGTTAGAAATATATGTTTGTTTTCCTGACCCTATAGTGTTCCTTTTTTCACAAACTAAATATACACCATATCAATTGCACGTCAATGAAAAGGCCTTGTTATGGTCTTTTTTCTTCTTCAGTTTACCGGATTAAAAATAAAATGCTATAACCACATTCGTAATAATACGCTAAAATGCTTCAGTATGAATAAACTCATCACCATTTGTTACATGATAGGATGCTTTTATATTATCCATAAAACATATAAACATATGTTTTATGGATAATATACATACATACGCAGTGCCAAATGCATACATCAATTGGAGTGCTTTGTGGAATGATTTATTTTAAACTTTAGTGGCACTGACCCTTTGATTTTGTTAGCTGAGCCAACGGAAAAGGTTTTGATGTTGCGTTCCAGAGAGGTTTCCAAACTTCACCTAAGTAGGATACAGAAATGTAAACATGCCTTTCCTGACAAACTGCGCATACAATGAATGTTTACCAGATTTCTGTCTGTGCTAGTTTTACTCAAAGTGTGCAGGTCGTTCTGTATACATTTGTCACAAACTTGGCAGAAGTTTGCTTAATATAAAGTAAAATTGTAGAATGCAAACATGAAAATGCGTCTGTGAAAGATCAACTCATTATACGAGTTACACGCGTGATTGAAGGTACAAGAATATTTATTTTTTCAAACACTTATTGGAGAACAAAAAAAAAAAAAAAAGAATTTTCATCTACATCAGTGGTTTTTATTTTCAAGGGAGAGCCACGCCAACAATGTTCTATAAAACAAATCACTATTACAGTTATGGGCACTATTTAGTTAGAATAAAATACAAGAAAAGTAAAAATAACAAAACAAAGAAGAAGAAAAAAAAAGTTAAAAAAAAAAAAACCTAAACACAAAAAAAATTATATCAAGGTATTTACAGTTTCTGCATGTTTTAGAGATTCTGTAATGTTTAACAATAATATAGAACATATTGACAGAACTGTATACTATTTACCCAAAGGCTACACAACAGAACAGGTAAATAGATACTCTGATGATTTCAGAAGTTTTACAGTAGACAAACTACCAATTCTCCTGCTATGATCTGTGCCAAGTGAGCTACTAGCAAACTTATAGATCAAAAGAAAAAGACAATATTTAAAAATCTTGACCTCTTCCCTTTTAAATTAACTTGGTAATTATAAACGTGTTTAAAAAGCCCTGCCATTAGTGGATTAGCTAAACTGAAAAGGAGGGGGTAAGAAAGAGGAAGGGGTGTCTGAAGAAACTCCTTGGCTGGGAGGCGCGACCAACAATGCAATCTGACAAAGTTTATAATAATATTACAAATGTTTATTACATACTTTTCAACTTTTTTCTTGCTTTATTTTGGTTTATTTGCGTGAAAGGGTTTGCATGCTGGTTTAAAAAAAAAAATTGCCAAATTTCTCTAAAAAAACAGGAATTGCTGGAGGGACTCCACTGAAAACCATTTATAGTTGGACACTCACTTGTTCAGTTTTTACAGGCTTTTAAAGGTTTCTAAATATATATTCCAATCCATGTTCTAACATGAAAGTGAAATGATCTTAACTGGAGTCTGGAGCAAAATTCAACAGATTATCCTTGGGGGATCATTAAAACTAGCTACAGGGCATGTCCTAAAAAATGCTCCGCACCTATTGCAGGTATGTAAAGTCCCCGGTGAACTCTAGCTCTTTTTCGGTCAAAGCTTATATACATCGATTCTTCAGGCTGTGTCTATGGCAACTTCCAGGATACTGCACTAATATTAAGTATATTTACTGACCAATACTGATGAGATCAGTAGCCAATGTAGCTGTCCAATGCCTCCAAACTACAAGCCCCATAATGCTCAGCTTGCAACAGGAATTTCTCTTTTGGAATGTTTACTGGGCATCAAGGGATTTGTAGTTTCACCACTGCTGGAGAGCTATCTGCTAATAACTCCATGTCACAAGGCCATTATATTAATTGATGATCATCAACGTTCAGTCCAAATCGCCACGCACCGTTTAGGGAATAAATACCAGAGTTCAAAATGCAGCAACTACCCCTTTGGTTTTTAAAAGATCCATTTCAAAACTAATCAGGCTTTCTATCTTCTCAGTATTCCACTAGATGGCAACATTGAGGATTTTAGATGGCATTTCATTTTAGATCAGTAATTTCCAAGTACACTACAATCAGGCAAAACAATTTTCTCTCTTATTAATTCGGCAAACGATGCAATCTCAGTGTTACAAGCATGACAGTAATAATATTCATTGCAAGCTGGAATATATTACTTTCCAAATTGTTTGGCGAGAAGGATCATATTTTATTTTCATGTCAATTCTATGATGAGAAAATATAACTGATGGGGGGCTCCGTTACAGTGCACGGGACCCGTGAATTTATACTGTTGCAGCATTATGCACAATCCAAGTCCGTTCTACTGGGTCCTATGTTTAATGCTTTGCTCTATCCTTGTCAATGTCATTACACTAATTTGACCTTTTCTTAAACTAAGCTACAATAACACACATATACGCGCACACACACACACACACACACACACAAAAAAGAAAAAAAGACTGTTGCTCTTTGCATACTTGAAAAACACACTAACCCAGCATGTCTTATCAGAAAATATAGTTCATGAAATAATTTATGATAGAATCAATACTCAAACATGTAAGATTAAGCAAAAGTACCTTTCCACCAGTGTTCCCTTTAAGAATTTGTGAAAGAGGACAAACAAAGAGGAAACCACATCTGAAAACATCAGCCACATCTGAAATGTTGTGTGGAGCTTTCTCTGCTACGAAAATGCAGGTTATGGTTGTTACATACCGTAGATTCATTTCTAAACAATTTGAGTGTTGAAGAGTTCCAAAAAAGTGCTTTGAGGGATCTTTACACACTATTTAATTCTTAACCCCTTAAGGACACATGACATGTCTGACATGTTATGATTCCCTTTTATTCCAGAAGTTTGGTCCTTAAGGGGTTAAAGATGTTTAAGAACGTATGCTTTTCCAACATTGCTGTAGAATTTTAAGTGTTCATAATAATAAGAGAATCTCTTCAAATAGAAACATAACAAAGCCCTAGTTTTAAACAGTCAAATCACACAATGTACAGTCAATGATATCACTGTGCATTAAAGGGACGCTATAGGTACCCAGATGTCTTCATTTCATTGAAGTGGTCTGCATACAGTGAACCCTGCAAGTGAAAAATTTTCAGTTTCAGAGAAACTGCAATGTTTACATTGCAGGGAGAAAAAAAAAACAGCTATAGTGGCCGTCTTCCAGATAACCACTAGAAGTAATTCCTGGTGCCTTATGGAATTTAACCCTTTCATTAACTGAAGTAACATCTCAATGAATGTGCCTCCTCTTGCTGTTCTGCGGGAAAGGCAATGTTTACATTGCAGTGTTAACCTGACTATAGTGGCAGTCAATATGAGTAAAACTCTATTTTAGATAGATTGTCTCAGGAGACCATCTGATTGGCGCAGCACTGCATTTTTCTATGCATGTGCGTTAGCCTCCCAATGCTTCCCTATAAAGCTCAGATTATCAATATTGAGGATTTTAGCCAAAGAGGTGGAACTTAAGCAGGGAGAGCAGCTCTGCAAGGGCTGAAAGGTAATCAATCATTCTTTTTAAACCCTGGAGGTGCGGGGTGTTGACCTAAACAGTGACTAAAGCATTTTTTAGTATTCCTAACTCTGTAATGTTCCATTAAGGACAGTAATCACACATAGCGGCTGCTTCCAGAAATTTTAGCTTCCAACAATAACTAAAGACCCCACTTTAAAACCCTAATCTCAGCCCTAAAAAGTAATGTAATAGAATACACAATGCTTAGTGTACATCCAAGAATAAAATGCCACTTCAGGATTCTGAATACATTGAGGGATTATTAGTCTTCAGAACCTTTCAGTGGAAATCATTTATATGAATACACACTCTACATAAATACAATGTTAACCCTAAACAATATCATAAATGGTTAAACCTGGCAATAAGTCTTTGTGCACATACGTTAAAAACAATATCTTGCATTGTGTACATTGTAAACATTTCTATACCTTGTCCTTGTCTTCTACCACATCCCCAACAAGATCATCAGGGTCCAGTATTCCTCCATCTCTGTATACTAAATGGTGGATCTTTACCCAGTATCCTGGCTCCTAAAGTATAAAAAAAAGGAAAAATAAAGATAGAGGTTTCAATTTCACACAGTAAATATTTTTCTCTAGTTTGCATAGAACTCATCGCAGGATCACAAAAGAAAATATCATACCTGTGCAAAGTAAATATATAAAACTAGAATTGATGTTAACCGCAGGAAAAAAAAACGATCTATATAGAAGAAACACGAAGAGGAGGAAAAACAAAAAGGACACAAAAAAAACTGCAGCCAAACAACCAAATAGGCATTTTTTTATACCATCCGAAAAGTAATAAGAAGGTGCTATTGGAAGGTACTAAGGAAGAACGGTTACTTCTCAGGATGCTTAATATTATGTTTACGTATATATTTAATACATTTATTTATGGGATGTGAAAAATCAAATCAAATGGGAGGATAAAGAGGTCCGCACTTTTACAGCTCCCTGTCAATCACTGCTATAAACGCTGTCCTTTTCACCAGCAAGTCTGCATTGGCACAGCATACAGAGATTAAACAATGTTTATCTTTCTCAGTTTCTTTATTTGCAATACTCAGATCACTTAATCTTAGTGCAGTGGTCTGCATGTCATGTGCCATCCCCCCTTTAACCCTGCAGTTAAAATCATTGCAAGGTTAAACTGCCTCTAATGGCCATCAATATGACAGCAACTAGGGACACTACCATAAAATAATCGTAATACTCTGCTATTTTAGTCAGATGGTCTCAGGAGCGTGGGGCTTTGCAAAGCATGTGCACTAGCCTCTCAATTAGTGATGTCCCGAACAGTTCGCCGGTGAACATAGCGCGATGTTCGGTTCGCCCCCTATTCGTCATCATTGAGTAAACTTTGACCCTGTACCTCACAGTCAGCAGACACATTCCAGCCAATCAGCAGCAGACCCTCCCTCCCAGACCCTCCCACCTCCATGACAAATAGGGGGCGGACCGAATACGCTATGTTCGCCAGCGAACACGCTATGTTTGCCGGCGATCAGTTCCCGGCGAACTGTTCGGGACTTCACTATTCTCAATGCTTTCCTATGGGTAAGCATTGCATTGGCTGAGATCATCAATATTGATGATCTCAGCCCAAGAGGCAGAGTTTGAAAGGGAAAGGATTATAACTGGAGTCTGGAGCAAAATTCAACAGATTATCCTTGGGACAGAAAAAAATAAAATAAAGTATATAAAAAAAGTTAATGTTTCACTTTTGCAAAATACAAAGTAATAAAACTAGCTACAGGACATGTCCTAAAAAGGTTCCGCACCTATTGCAGGTATGTGATATCCCCAGTGAACCCTAGTTTTTTCTCGGTAAAAGCCTATATGAAGTGAGGAAAATCAGGTAAGTATAATCAACTATTTTTAACCCTGGCAGAACTGACCTAGGGCACTGTAGCGTTAATTGGACAATGCTCATCCCAAACATTGAAGTTTGTGCTGGGCAGAAAATAAGGCTGATAAGCACTATAGGTGATCAGAAGTACTGAATATAATTAAGGTGTCAGGTAACTATTTAGGACTTCGAAAACAATGTATTTCATTTTTGTAAACTAAATGCCTTGCTCATATGCATAAAAAAAAAAAAAATGAAAAAAGCTACATTTAGTTAAAGCAGATCTGTCATATTATGGATCACTCGGCTGAAAGAAAGATCTGTGGATTTGGAAAATGAGAACATAAAAAACAGAACTGCTTTAACTTATAGTTTTCCTTTAATTTATTAAGCATGCACTGTAGCGGGAATATAAACATAAGAGAATAGGATCTATAAATAAGAATATATGAATTCTAGTAAATGGTACACCACGTAGATGGCCAGATAACCACTCCAGCACAAAATGTGCGTTGTATCACCAGCTAATGAATACATGCAGTAGTAATGCCAAAAGAGTCTTACCAGGAAGAATACATTGAGATTTCTCTCACATTCTGTCATAGGGACACAGAGGTTTTTATGAAGAGAACTTATTCTGGCAGCTTCTGCAGGATAAAAGGCTTCATTGATCTAGCCACCCATAGTACCTGCTGCCCTGACATTTGAACAATCTCTATAATCTGCTCTGTGGTCTCCTGGATGGACTTGACCACCTCCCGAATTTTAATGCATTATGTAATAAAAAAAAAAAAATACTATAGATATTCCCTTCTGAAAATTGTTTATTCTTTAAACAGCTTCAAGTTCTAATTACATCTGCAAAGCTCTAGAAATGGACTCCTGTGCATAAAAATATGCATATAGCTGTACACTCTTCAATTAAAGGAACATTACTGCTCACTGGCGTGCAGCCTCCATGCTGCCTCAGCCAATCACCACTATGCTCCCCACGGCGGCCTGCTCCAATGCTACCCCGGGCAGACGCCTTCGCTAAAGGGCTGACAAATCCCAGGGGCCAGGGCAAAACTTGTAGTCGCCATAGCGACCTGGGATTTGTTGAGTCCTGCCCTAGTATACACTGCAAATCACAAGTGTGCCTTTTAAAGCACTCACACTATGCTGATTGGGGACATCTCTCACACCCGGGATGGTCTCCCCAGGTCTGGGAAAGTTGGGAGGTATGATTTACTATGTAACAAAAATGTATCACTAACACTGATCTTAGTTCTCAGATTGCAGCAAAATGACCTCATGGCTCTACCTGTTCAAGTCACGACTCATGCATATATACATTTTGATAGGTATTCTATACTGATTAGTACATAATCTACATATCCGCCATTCTGTAAGAGATTATATGCATGATTGCACACTGCAAACAAGTGATCTAAGAAACTAATACAAAAAGAAAAGTCCTGCGCTCACTCCCATCACTCCTGGGCGGCGGCAACGACCACAGTACACCTCAGCTCCAATACATATAGTAAAAACCAAAGAAAAAAAAAAAAGTTACCTACGCTCTCTCCTTAGTCCCCATGTTTTTTTAAACAAATGGAGGTCATTTAGTTACTCCAATGGCCACTGGAGGGAATAACTGCCTGCCAATGTCAAAGCAGACCCCCCTCCCGTAGACGGGTCCTACACTGACCCTTCACCTTGCTTCCTTGAGCTTCTGGCAAAGATTTCTCTAATGAGACAGAAAGGTGTATTTTTATATACACCCCTATATACACTGCTCAAAAAAATAAAGGGAACACATGGGAAAAATACCCCTTTCTGTCTCATTAGAGATATATTTGCCAGAAGCTCAAGGATTCCTATCCTGGACTGGCGATCTGCGGAAATCACCGTCGTGGGGAGAGGGTGTGGGGGGGGGGGGGAGGAGCAGTGCAGGGAGTCCCTTAACTCCTCACTTACTGACCGATTCGTTCTACGACTGGAATCCAATCGGTAAGTGAGGAGTGTCTGTATTATATATGTATGTATAATATATTTTATTTTATAATATATTATACACATATGATGTCATAAGTGTTCTTTGAGATATATACACATATGCATTATATATGTATAATATATAAAATGCTTTAATTATAATATATTATACATATATAGGAAATAAAAGTGTGTGTATGTATATATATATATATATATATATATATACACACACATACATATATATACACACATATACACACACACAAACTTATTACATGTGAGAAGCGAGAGAGAGAGAGAGAGAGAGAGAGAGAGAGAGAGAGAGAGAGAGAGAGAGAGAGAGAGAGAGAGAGAGAGAGAGAGAGAGAGAGAGAGAGAGTTTAAAAATAAAACATTTATAAAAAAACAAACATAAAAACGCTAATTTTGGCCACCGTTTGGGACTAAGTGGCTACTACAAAATACTGGACATACCAAATTTTGAATACCCTGTGTTGTCTACATTTGACAATGTTATTTCACATTCCTGGGCTACTATATGGTCTCAAAAGGCAACACAGACCCAGCAAACCAATCTGGCAAACTGAATTGGGAATCCCTATATTGACCCTGTAACTTTCCAAAGCACAATAAAACCTGTACATGGGGGGTATTGTTACTCGGGAGTCTTCGGTGCACACAAATATGAATGTTTAAAACAGTACAACTAATCACGACAATGAAATTCCCAGCGATTGTGACTAAGTGGCTACTACAAAAGACTGGACATACCCCATTTTAATACCATGGGTTGGCTACCTTTACAAATGGTATGCCATGGTGGGGTTAATTTTCATTCCTGGGCTGCTATACGGTCTCAAAGACCCAGCAAACCAATATGGCAAATTACAATGTGCAAACATGAAATGGGGAAAGCCCTACATTTCACCCCTGTAAGTTTGCAAAAACCTATTAAACCTGTACATTGGGCACTGTTGTACTCGGGAGATGTTGCTGAACACATATTGGGGTGTTCTTTGTCAGGAACACATAACAGGAACTGAGAATGCATGCTTAAAGTACAATCCGAGAGAAAAATTAACAAAAAAAATGACTACCCTAAAGTTTGACAAAGACTGGTAGTATAATTGGTGCACGGAAAGTGTGAAAATACCACCATTTGAAATACCTTAGGGTGTCTACTTTTAAAAAATATAAGGTCTGGTGGGGGTAAATTACATTGTCCGGTTCAAAAATGTCCCAAATAGGACATGGGTGCATGATGACCAGCTGTGAAAATTCAAAGTTGAAAAACTGGAATGCGCCCCCTCCAAATAAGGTCTTTTAGCCCCCAGAGAACCCGATACACCTATACATGGGGGTATCACTGTACTCAGGAGATGTTGCTGAACACATATTGGGGTGTTATTTGGCAGTAACCCTTAAAGTTCTCCGTACATGTATTCTTAAATTGCTATGTGTGTCAAAAAAATCAACAATAATTTTTTATTTTTAAATTTGGCATAGATTGGTGGTAAAATGGTTGCATGAAAAGAGTCAAAATACCCCACGTTTAATACCTTAGGTTGTCTTCTTTTAAAAAATATATACACATGAAGGGTTATTCAGGGATTCCTGACAGATATCAGTATTACAGTGTAACTTGCGTTAATTTTGTGTAAGAAAAATGGTTTGTGAATAGCAATGTGCTACTTGTACTTATTGCCCTATAACTTTCCAAAAAAGCTAAAAACATGTTAACATTGGGTATTTCTAAACTTGGGTCACAATTTACAAGCTATTTAGCACGGGTGTTTTTTGGCGGCTGTACATGCGCAACATATTTTGGGGGTCAAAGTTCGAAAAGGTGTGTTTAACATTTTTTCATCACAATTTTATAGTAAATTATATATGATATGATGTAAATAATGGTATCTTTAGAAAGACCATTTAATGGCGAGAAAAACTGTATATAATATCTGTGGGTACAGTAAACGAGTAAGAGGAAAATTACAGCTAAAAACAAACACCCCAGAAATGTAAAAAGAGCCCTGGTCCTGAACGGTAAGAGAATTGAAAAATGGTCTGGTCACTAAGGGGTTAAATGTCCAGGGGATGAACTCACCAACAAAAAAAGGTCTTTATTATATAAATATCTAACTAAAGAACAAATTGACCTAGGTTTCTTACAAGAAACCCACTGGAGACAATTTGAAAGACAAACTTGGGGTGGAAAGAGATTCCCAATCATTATCCATGCCTCTGTCAAAATTTAAAAAAATAGTATTTGGGGAAAAATTAAATGTTGAAATACTTCATAAATTATGTGACCCAGAGGGTAGATTTTTAGGAGTCGTTTATAAAATAAATGGAAAACTATATACTTTATGTAATATATAGCTCCCGAATAGATCTCCAGCTACTTACTTAAAAAAAATTATTGGAAAAAGTAGAAGAAATAAAAGGACAGATTTTATTCGCAGGAGATTTTAATTCAGTTCTAGATCCCAAATGAGATTAAAAAAAAAAAAACGAATAAAAGGGACAAAATAATAAAATGGTGGTTAAACAGGCCAAATCTCTAAATAAAATCAAGAATGGATAGAACTTCTATGATATCTGGAGAATTTTTCATATGAATGATGATTATACACACTTTTCCAGAATACGTTTTTCTTATTCTAGATGGGATATGATCTGGACAGATCCTACTGTTATAGAATCAATAGCTAAAATTGAAATTAAAGATAAAACCTGGACGGATCATAGTGGAGTGGTATGTGAAATTGGAATAGGAAAAATGACAAAAGAAACATAAACCTGGCATTAAAACGATAGTTTACTGAATTTAGAGTCAAACAGAAAATTAACTGAATCTTATATAGATATTTTAAGGAAAATATGACAGGTGACATTTGCCAACCACTCTATGTTGTGCTTTTAAACCAGTGACAAGAGGACATTTTATAAAACTACAAATACAACTTAATAAAAACTTTAATGTAACTGATCTTTATGTAGAATTAGATGGGCTATCACAAATTAATAAACAAAATCTAACTATTGAGAATACTAAGAAAATGTTTGAAATGAAAGAGAAATTAAATAATAGTCTTATGGAAAGAACAGTTAAATACTTGGAAAGACTAAAATTTAAAGTATTATTCCAAAGGTAATTGGGCTGATAAAATTGCATCTGAAAAACTTATACAGCAAAAAGGGAAAAATAAAGTTAGAAAATTAATAAAGATAGACACACCCAAGGAGATAAGCCAACACCTTAACAATTTCTATAGTAAGCTATATAACATTTCTTCAACTACTACCATAGAAGAAATTAACCATTACCGTAAAAATTCAAATTTACCTCAAATTACTGAATTAGATAGATGATTTTTAACTCCTTAAGGGCACATGACATGTGTGACATGTCATGATTCCCTTTTATTCCAGAAGTTTGGTCCTTAAGGGGTTAAATAAAGAGAAACATTGAAGAAGTAAATCAGGTTATATGTAATTTAGATACATTTAAAAGTCCAGGCCCTGATGGGTTTAGTAATTTATTCAACAACATATTTCAAGACCAAATAAGTTTTCATTTAACACATACTTTTAATTATGCCGTTAAAATAGGTTCATTCCCAGAAGAAATGATGAGAGCCAATATCTTACCTATTCTTAAATCAAATAACTCCCCACGAATGTACAAAACTACCAACCTATTTCCCTTATAAATGTAGATGCTAAACTCTTTGCTCCATCTTAGCAACTAGGCTAAAAATTGTTTTACCAACAATCATACATCAAGACCAAATAGGTTATGTCCCAGGTAGAACCTCTGCTACTAGTATACGAAAGAATAAATATTCTGGATGATGCCTCTAGGGGGAAGTTCCATTGTTGACCCTGTGGGGTTGATGCTGAGAAAGCATTCGATAGGGTCAACTGGAAATATTTAGAAACAACTTTAACTTATTATGGCATCTCAGGCTGGATAAAGAAGGCCATTAAGGCTTTAAATGTAAACCCAACAACACGAACAAAGAGCCCTAATATCTGCTCTTCAGGTTTGTTTTTTTAACAGAAACCGTGAAGGGTGTCCCCTTTCCCCAATTTTATATCTGCTTTCTAATGAACCATTAGCTATTAATATAAGAAATAATAAAGAAATTAGTGAATACAAAATTTTCGATAAAGACGAAAAAAATAGCACGTATGCAGACGATATTTGAATTGCATTGACAGACCCTAGTAGATCATTAATTATTCTTATGAAAGAAATAGAGAGATATTCTTTGGCATCAAATGATGAGTTAAACATAAATCAATCTATGATATTAGATCTTAGTTTAGATAATAAAAGTAAAAGGGAAATCACAAATATGTTTGAGTTCCTGTGGGTAGAAGAAACTATCGATTTTTTAGGTATTAGTTTAACAAGAGAAACTAATCGAATTATGGGGATAAACTTTCTGACTCTTCTACAAAACACGAATAGATGGCTCAAGGAACGAAAACAATCTAGAGATAACTTTCTGGGGAAGAGTCAATGTAGTGAATGCATATGTTATACCCAATGGAATTATTGGTTTCAAATGTTACCATTAAATATCTCAAATAGCCGACTTGAAATGATTCAAGACAGCTTTATGCAATATATATGGAAAAGTAAAAAACCAAGGTTATGCCAGATCACCTTAGCCCAGAAGATGAAAAGGGGAGGTATTGGATATACAATTATCAAGAATAAATTATATAGCCTCTATATTATTTCGTGTTTATAGACTGCAATTAAGTAATGATAGCAATGAAGGATGGCATGAGATAGTGACATAGATTATTTTAAGCAAACAAATATGTTTGAATGTCTATCTGTTCCTGTCCAAATCTGAGGTGATTAAATTGCGTATACGTAGAAGTAAATTCACACTGACACATGGAGTTCAGGTTAAAAGAACTTTGAGAAAATTTAATGGCATCTGGTTAAAAAGCGGGCTCGCAGACCCTTATAAGAGCAATATTACATCATCATTGAATATCAAGATAACAACAAATAAACATCATTAATTGGTCTATGTGTTAAGTGGTAAGTTAAATGCCCTCCCATCTATATTATTAATTGGCTTAGGGGTTAAGTGGCTAGTGGGGCATCCTCCCATCATGGGATGTCATCATCTCTGACAGGGAGTGGACATAAAATACAAGCGCCATTCTGTTTAGCACGAGGCTCGCTCGATGGGAGGGGGGATCTGGCAGCCAGCCATTTTGAGTAGTTAGTGCAGTTAGATTCAAGGTCAGGTTCAAGGCTTTTTAGTGAATGGACATTTCATTAGTGCAGTTTCTCATGATCTAACTAGGGCATACAATGTTTCATATTACAGGAACTTGACAATTCCGGTGTTAGTCATATTCTTCTAGAAAATACATTCTCTTTCTAATATTCTAAATGTTGTTAGGAAAATCTGTCATATAATGAAGTTAGATGGAGTTAATGGAGAAATTTAATACAGGTTTTAATAATTCTACAACAATAGAAGCTAAGGCAATGGCAAGTTATGCGTTTAGATGGTCTGGTTTGGAGTAGTGATAGGGAAAATACATTATCGCAAAATTATTGAATGTTTATTATAGAATAAAAACATTATTCAACTTAAAAAAATAATTTGCTAAAGCTTTATCTTTAAGTAGATCCCTCATGAAATAAAATAAAAAAAACCTACAGCTTTAAATACATGGAAAAAAGAACTGAACATTAACATAGAAATAAGTCACTGGGGGCTCCTCTTTGACAAAAGTTTCCAAAATCACACACTCTTTGAATATTTTGGAATCTCATTACAAAGTAATCATTAGATGGCATTTAGTTCCAGATAAACTGCATAGGAGGTTTCCACCAGAAGACCATTTATGTTGGAGATGTGGGTCGCCAATAGGTACATATCTTCAAATGTGGTGGAACTGTATAAAAATACAAAATTTATGGGATGAAGTACATACATTTATTGCAAATAACCTAAATTTTTAAATGAATTTAACTCCAGATGTAGCATTGTTGGATTTAAACTGGCCTTATATGACCCCAGTGAATAATTTAAATATAACTCACTTATTTTTAGCCACTAAAATTGTCATATCCAAAAAAAAAGTATGAGTCTGTTGTAATCCATATATGCAAAATAACTAGACAAATCTATTATTCGCCCTTCTTTAAACAAATTAAAGTAAAGAATAAAGTACCCACTGCCCATAGTTCCTGATAATATTACACTTTCTAAACTAAAATTATAAACTATATTGTGACGAAACCAACCTCGCCACTGAGAACTGGAGAAGCCTGGTTGCCCGCTTGCTGCCTTTGGACTATGGCCCTGGGAGATTGGGCCCTTTACAAACAGTATTCGGCCCTAACAGAGTGCATGTCACTCATTCTGGCCCTTTAAATACAGTGGGGTCCTTTGGTACTTGCCCTGTGTGAGCAGTGATACCCCCCAGATAGCTATGCCATGGAGCCTATTCATATAATGAAAGACTATGGGAAAGACTTTGGCTCCATGGCAATTAAACTGTATTTGTGTGGTCTGCGTGCCATTCACCTAATAATGTGCACGCAGACCTGAGCTATCTGGGGATATGTTAAATGTCTGTGTTTTTTCACATATATGTATGCTGCAACACAGATTTACTGCTGCCAGCATCATATAACAAACAAATGCCAAATATAAATGCTCCCGGCGTGATTATATCATCAGAGGCAGTATGTCCATTTTTAATCCTTATTCTCACGGAGGATTAGCCCAGACAGACTAGAGGTTGGTTGATAATCATGGGAAATAAAAGGTTCACAGACATTGGTCTCCAATTCTAGAGAACTAGATAATACACATATAATAGAAGTAGTCTCTTATTTAGACCAAAGATAAATACATTTCTGATTAATTCACAAGTGGAATGTGGAATATACAAATGGTCTTGAAAGAGTCTGGGATTAAGGCAAAACACATCAGCTTAGCTACCTGTGCAAAGAGGTTGCACTCTTTACATGATTATTCACACCCGTTTACGTTATTACTGTATATAATTTGATCATTTATTATTATTATTAGCTGCTTATTACCAGTATAGTGCTGTTTTATACAATTGTTCACACCAAGTAGGGTATATCTTAAAAATCTATATAGAAATGCAAAGTTTGGGGGCAGGGCCTTACCATCATGCAGGAGAGACATGTTTTACATAATCTTGAGTTTAACATAATCTTAATGCCTTACAACGCTTGATCTGGGCCAGCATCAGCAACCTACCTAACCCTCACTGCAGAGGGTAAACTTCAGGGTGGTCAGCTACCCGATCAAAGCCTGCTTACCCTTTCTTGGATCTTGCGGCCTGGTACGCATTGGGCGGGAGAAGCGGCCGTTCTCCTGTCCCAGAGGTACCCAGAAGCAGTGGAGGATGCACACATACCCAGTTACACCCCCTTGGACCGGTGGGGTAAACCCGGTCCCCGTCTTGGGAGGCTGCTCCGATGTGGTTGGAGTTCAGGAATGCTATTAAGGTGGAGAAATGGCAGGGTGACTTATCCAAAATGGCGTATACCATGCACACCACTGATTCTAGCGACGTCCACCTTGATAATCTGGCCCAACTGGACAAAATATTCAAATTACTTCTGGCACAAGCTGGAGTACAAACTGCACCAGCCCCACTACAGACTCCAGCAACGCTCTCTTGAGGAAACCAAAGCAGCTTGGAGGGCCTCAAAAATGGTGCTGGAAAGCACAGAGTACATCACTGCAGATCAAGGTGACATGAATACAGTCCTTGTGGCGATCCACTGCTGAGGTCTGGGGAGCTGAACCGATAGGAGCCCTGACCATGCCATATGCCTACACCTGCCTGCCCGCTCCTGGACAAGGATGCCTGCAGTGTTCCTTTCTGGAGCTGGGCTATGTTCAGCCCACGGAGGGCATAGGATGAATCGGGACAGACCTATCCAAAGCTCTGGGTTACTTACCTGCTCCTGTTCACTTGGAGCTTAAGAAGGGACTTATAGGTCCTAATGTCTATATTTGTTCTGAGCGAATATTATTCATTTGCCTGAGTTCCTCATACCACTTATCTCTTTATCCACTGAACAACTATGGAAGCCTCCTGTGGGAGTTTTCTTGATAAGTCCGTTATCTCCTCTAATGTTTCTTACTGTTCACTCTATAATGACCAAACTTGAATGCATAGTTAGTACCTTCACAGTCATTTTAACTGACTTAATATATACTCCGTTCTTCCTTCATTTAAAAATGTGCTGATACATATATACACTCATTTGCCTTGACAATTTCCTTGCAACGCTCACAGTGTATAATTTTTATTTTCTGTTATGCTCAAGCACAACAAAAATAAAGAAAAAAAAATGCAAAGTTTAATAAATTATATATAATTATACCTTATACCTAGGCAGTCACACAGACTGCCACTAGAGGTGCTTATGTTCAGGGTCTCCACGCTCTGCATGGAGGGGCTGAATGATCCTCACAGAGATGCATTGATTCAATGCATTTCTATGAGGAGATGCTGATTGGCGCAGCATGGCATTTTACCGAGCATGCGCAATAGCCTCCCCATGCTTTCCTCAAGGAAAGCATCGGATTGGCCAAGATCATCAAGATAAAATTGCATAATTCCTAGATAACCTCTGGCTAGTTAACAGGTTGTGCCAACACCCTAGATGTGACAGTTCTCAATGGGGAACTACTTAGTACTATAAACTGTAAAGGGCAGTCAGTGATGGGCTAAACGTCAGCTGAAGCTCTCAACCCATCATCAGCCTTCAAGGCAAACCTTCCTGTAGTAGAAGCTGCCAGAGAAAGAACACAGAAGATTGACCACAGGAGCTATTGGGCGCCATGAGACCAACTTCGGGGTTAAATGTTTAAAAGCAGTTTAGCCAATGCTTCATTGACCATGAAGGTATGGCAGCACACAGGCATTCCTGACCATAACCGCTTTACCTCAATAAAGTGTAGGTGCAGAAAGATCACACAGGGCTACCTATAGGTAAGCACAAAAGTGGTTTCCCCACAGTGCTAAACCCTTTTGTCACTTACATGACTCCAAGTCAGGCTCGGCCTCCGCTCCCCTCCACCACGTCAAGAACCTAATGCGCCGCTCACTCATTTGGAAAATCCCCATAGATAAGCATGAAGCCATGCTTTCCTATAGGGTTTTAGCTGGCGCTGGATGTTCTCATGTATAGCCTGATGATGCCCTGCGTCAGGCACAGAAAAGTTACCAAACAACCCAGAAAGGCCTCTAGTGGCTCCGTGGTAGACAGCCACGAGAGGTGGAGTTTACCCTGCAATGTAATTATTGTAGTTTCCCAATAACTGCAATAATTACAATTGCAGGGTTAAACTAACAGAGGCACGGCACCTAGACCATTTAAATGCGCAGAAGTGGTCAGGGTGCCTACAGTGTCCCTTTAAGATCTGATAAAGCCTTGGGTATCTGCAGAGAATTCCATGTGAGCGCATGTGAGCTCAAGCATTACTTCAGCTATGCCTATGGCACTTCACGGGTTAATCTATTTTAAATAGCATGTCTTGGGTGACATAAGCAAAGTAAAAATAAGCAAACAAATAAAAGAACTAGTAAGATTTTTACAAAACCAGAAGCATAACCCACTAACTTATAGTTAGCTATTCACATGTGCAAAATATCACGTGTCATAGTTCTACTTTAATTCATCAGTAGATGACAACAGTGAACAGGAGAATCCTTATGACAACTAGCTTTCATGGAATTAAGAGCTGTACTACAGATATGACGGTTAGGACGACTAATGCTTGATCAATCATGAATAGTAGTCATTCATCCTGTGGCTGCTGTAGTAGTACATTAATGGATTGGAGGAGGACTGCAGACGAACGGCTGAGGAATGGTGACAAACCTGTCTCGTGGTGAAAGGAATTACCACATCAATCCTATAAGACAAACAATAACACCAGAAATAATACAGGCTGCCATTTTTTTTTTTTTTTTTTAATCTGCAGAATAAGAAAGAGCCTTTTGTTAAGAAAATATATTGTTTGACTGGATGACAAACTGCACTGACATCTATTCCTGCAAAATGTACTTTGAAAGATGACATCTAAACACCCGTACAGGATAAATAACAAAAGGTCTTAAATTAAACCGCTTGGAATATATTTTTTTCAATATTACATTTTGGCATTTTTCATGAGTTTCTTCAAGCATAATCTCTCTCTCTCTCTCTCTCATTTTGTGGGTGCAAAAAGTAGACTATTGTCTTTTAAAGTACACATAGGGCTTTCATGTTATACTCTACAACTTTTCATACTTAGCATACCTTCCAACAGACCCAGGCAAGACAGGTCAGTCTCAATTTGGGACCTATGCCCTACTACTGTTTTTTCCCCCCCTCTCTGCAGAGTGGCAATACTGAGGACATATTTAAGAAAAGGTCATTTTTAAAAATCCCAGTGCAGTCAAGGCGTTAAATGAGCTTAGAATGGTGTGGAATCATTATTCGGCTTTTCATCTCAGACTTACTGGTGAGTACAACTCCCAACATATACAGATTTAATAATCTTGATTCAGGTAATGCATCTACAGTTTACAACACAACTAGATCATAAGGTAAAATGATAAAGGGCCAAATTAGAAGTAATGTTACATTTTCCAAATGTCAAATTATCATTTTGGGCTTTGAGCATTTCAGTCAATTAAAGATATGCTCAAAAAAGTGTAAACAAGGGGGCGGAGCCAGCATCTGAACGGGAAAGTTGCAACTCACCGCAGCTCCGAGCGCCGTCCAGATCAAACGGCTATATCTGCGGCAAAACCATCTACGGGGTCCGGAGGAAACGGCCCCCTGCACGCCCCAGACCATGGGGAAGAAAGCTAAAAAGCACAGAACAGACCCGGGCTCCGGATACAAAGATATAGGCGCTTACATGCGCCCGACCCAGCGACATGAGCTCGCCAAGATGGCGGCGGCAGTCATCGGACGAAGACAGCATGCCAGACCCCCTGCCTGCACATCCTAAGGTACAGTGTAAGCCCCTGCAGCCAACAGACTTGGGCGACCTGGCACCATCCACAAAAGCTGACATTAAAGCAATGATGCAGGAAATCAGGGCGATGTTTGATGCAGATATGGCGCTTGTTAGGGGGGACATTACCACGCTCACAGGCAGGGTAACCTCAGCAGAGGAGGCGGTCAGAAGCATCTAGGTGGCACAAACTGCTACAGAAGCAACTTTAGGATCCCTACAGAAACAGTGCAATACATTGACAGCACAATTAGCTGGCATGGAAGACAAAGCTAAGGCACGGAACGTGCGTATACGGGGGATACCTGAAACAACCAACGAAGGAGAATTACCACATTACTGCAGACGGCTCAAAGCCACGTTGCGGATCCCAAAACAGGCGAAACAGGTCGTAATTGACTCCTGCTTCTGCCTCCCTAAGGCCACCAAGGCCCCACGGGATGTGCTACTTAAACTGGTTCGGAACTCAGACCGAGGGGCCCTTATGGGAGCAACACGGGGATCCCCCACGATCACATTTGAAGGAGCAAGTTTGACACTATACAGGGTCTTATCACGACACACTATCACATGGCGCAGAACATTCCACCAAATAACGCAGCACCTCCGAGAGAATTCCATCCCATACAAATGGGGTCCCCACAGGCTGATGGTAGACCATGCTGGTAAGGCGCACCTCCTGACAAGGGCTTCGAAAGCACCAACCTTCTTCCAAACACTGGGTCTCTCAGCGCGGGTAAGCATCACAGACACCCGTCCACCGTGGAACGTCGCAGACATCACACCCTTTGTGCCCAGAGGAACGTTGCCGAGAGCTGCAGTCCTCCCGACTTGAGCCGAGCAGATATTCACCTTTATAATATGTCATAATGTACTTTGCAGTATGCACTACAACACCCAGTTGAAGGCCTACTAGGCCCATAGCATATATCAGTTCCTAAGCACAACTGCGGGACTTTCCATGATGATAATCACTTGTTACAGCGTTTATGTTCTTTTGCATTACTCTTATATTGCCTCTGTTTAGGAGATACAATCTCAACCTGGCTCCGTAAGCGGATAGCCGATGATATGACCTAAGCGACCTCCATCCCCCCCACCCCCTTAACCCAGATCATGTTGGGTCCCAGCTTACTTGACGATACCCTCACTGCGAGGAAGGCGAACCACCTGACAGTCAGGAACCGATCATGAAGCATGCAAATGGCCATGGGTAACCACAGGCCACATTACCTAAACATCCCCGACCCCCGACGCACTTACCCTAAGTTAAGCATGTCACCTCACATCCCTTGGCAGGGTACATCAAGCATCCCACCCAAGCCCCCATTGACATTTCCACAGAACTTTTTCCGCACAGGCTAGAGGGGGATTAACCTAACCTGACTCATAAAATTAAAACTGGGTAGACGTAGCACCTGTGAAACTCTGAATACCACAATAATTCTCACATATGTAACTTGTTATATACTATTCTTTTGAGCACATGTTGTACCTTGAGTTCTTCGCTTGCAAACCCTCAAAAATAAAAAATAAAGAATTTAAAAAAAAAAAGTGTAAACAACTAAGGATATTTAACATGAAGAAATTTAACATTTTTTAAAATCTGTTTTAGAAGTAGTTTCAAGGGTGTCTTCTGGTGTGTTTCCTTTCACACACACAGTGCTTTGGTGATGTAGGATGGAGTATCAGTTCCATAATGTTACTACAAGCAACTCTCAGAAGCGAGTGTAGATGAAGTATACTCTATTACGTAAAGGGATGCTCTGCATCTAGATACTGTACTTTCCCCATAGAGGTGCATTGATTCAATGTATCTCTATAAAAGGTGATGCTGATTGGCCAGCAGAGCGTTTGGCTCTTTCCCCAGTCCGTCCAGCCTCATTGGCTGAGATCATCAGAATTGACAACCTCAGCCAATACAATGCTTAGCCGGCAGATATGCACACATAGGGAAAAAAAAGGTAAGTAAACTACTCATTTAAGGGGGGGGGGGGTGAGGGGGGGAGAAGAGGTGGGGACCTGGATGCTAAACAGTGTTTGTTTTTAATTATTTATTTAAGACATGCAGTGATACATCAAACATATTAGAGAACCTATGCAGAGGCATAGAATATGCATATATCAATTAACAAGAAGCGTAAGAATTAGTGACTGCACTTTTTTGTTTTTGTTATACATGAAGAAAAAATAAGACTAGTGTAACAAGTGTAACCATAGCCTGCATGATAGGCAGTTGAGCGAGCAAGATAGATAGACAGAACATGGAGATGGAACTGCACTTTTTTGGGGTTTATCATGCGCCATAGCCTAGCATAAATTGTATGAAGGGACATGATGCAATAGGTAGGTGACCAGTATTACGCTAGGCTGTTACAGTGTTTTGAACACTTTTAGGGTCAGGAATACACGCTTGTGTTCCTGAACATATAGTGTTCATTTATAATGATACAAAGCTGTTATGGTGCAAGAAAGACTCTTTAATGACCCTCTTATCTAGAAACTCTGGAGGGATTTGGGGACACTTGGGAGGTGCCTGCTACCAAGTCCGATTGTAAAGCTTATCCTTGGACAGAGTAACATAAGCTTAGATTTGACTGTACAATATCCTGCAGGTGAATCAGACCAGCCCACAGTATGTTATCAGATCTAGCTGTTTAGAACCAACAGAGCCAGTTATTGAAAACACTGGGGAAAAAAACTAATTATTGTTCAAACTGTGATTACAATCCCATTCTGTTCTTCTAAGAATACATCAACATAAACAGAGTATACATTGCAACACGTAATATAGGTTTAATGAAAATATGGAAATATAATCAAATAAACAATAATGTTAAACCGTTCTAGGTGGTTACTAAACATCCAGCTTTTGCCAAGCTGATTATCCAGAGTAAACATGTTACTGCTTTAGCTGTAGATGCCAAGACTGAGCAAAAAAGTAGCAATGTGTGGTCCGGAGGAATGTATGAATCGCAGCCAAGGTACAAGGGCTCAACGAAAAAATTAAATTTAAAAACAGCTATTTGGTTTTGTGATGGATATTTTTTGTTATAAATGAAGGTGTTCGTTAATGTATGATTAAACAAAGCAAAACATTTCAGCTTACGCATACGTGCCAACAGTCCTAGATTCAATGGGGCAGTTCCAATATCAGCCTCTACTCTGCAGACTCTGTTTAATTTCTCAGGTCCAACTTTTGTGGGAGTAGTAGTGTGAGAGTAATTCTGTTCTGCAAACTGGACTCTGAGCAATCAGCACAATCAAGCCTTTAATTTAATATTTTGGAATGGTTGGATTTCTTACGTGGGGCCAGCTAGGCACAGCTCCCCAGCTCCACTCAGCTACCAGGTGAGCTTGAAGCTCTTACATATTAGCTTCCACTAGCTTTTGCAAGCTAAGCCAGCTCAGTGGTTAAGAATGATGGATTATCACTTTCAGGCAATGAGCTAAACCCTTAACTTAACTTCAAAGCTCTCCGGCAGGCTGTAGTGGTGGCAGGAAGAGATGTCTAGCG